>NC_083460.1:43086310-43143810 GCF_030014155.1 Tachysurus vachellii
CTTAGTCACTTGGACATCAGGAAGGGTAATTATGTTAAAATGCTTTTTGGAGACTACAGTTCTGCATTCACGACCATAATTCCCTCCATACTCAGCTCTATGTTGGAGGTCCTGGGACTTAACCAAATCATATGTTGATGGATCTTAAAATGAGTGACTAACAGTCCACAAACAGTACAGGTGGGCAAGCACTCTCACTCTCAGCACTGGTGTTCCCCAGGGTTGTGTTCTGAGTCCCCTGCTGTACTCACTGTACACATACGACTGCATGGTCACATCTGACGACACAGCTGTGATGGGGCTGATCTCCAACAACGATGAGAGGGCCTACATAGAGGATATTTAGTGTTAAATCTTGGAGATTTGGTGTCAGGAGAACAATCTGAACTTGAAGGTCAGCAAGAGTTGATAGTGGACTTCAGCAGAAGTGGAACTAACAACCACTCACGATCATCAGGAGCCCAGTGGAGAGAGAGGACAGTTTCCTGTATCTAGGTGTTCACATCACACAGAACCTGTCATGGTTCTGTCACATCAAACCCGTGGTGCAGAAGCCTGGCAGAGTCTCTACCATTTCAGATACTCAATAGATTTCAAAATGCCCTCTCAGGTGCTAAAGACCAGCTGATAGGAAGCATCACAGCCTGGTCTGGGAAGAGCACCAGACAGGGCAGACGAGCTCTCCAGATGGTGGTGAGATCGGCTGAGCGTACCGTACTGAGCTCCTTCACCTGGAGTCTATAGACACCAATCGATGCTGGACCAAATCCAGGAGGATAGTGAAAGACCTCTCAGCCATCCAAACAATCGATTCTTTACCCTGTTGTGTTCAGGGAAGCACTTCTGCACCTTAAAGGCAAACACAGAGAAAATAAGGAGAAGCTTCTTTCCACAGGCCATTCGGGCCTTCAACCTGGTGAACACCTACAGCCTGGACCCACTTTTCAAGACTGCCACAACAAGCACTACCACAGTCAGACTACACCACAGTCAGACTACACCACCACAGTCGGACTACCCCACCACAGTCGGACTACACCACAGTCGGACTACACCACCACAGTCGGACTACACCACAGTCGGACTACACCACAGTCGGACTACACCACAGTCGGACTACATCACAGTCAGACTACACCACCACAGTCGGACTACACCACAGTCAGACTACACCACAGTCGGACATGTGCACACTTCACACCTGCACTACTGCACATCCTGCACTGTAACATTTATGTAAATGTCCACATACTGTGACCCTTATGTCTGGACTCACTGCATTACATCACCTCTGTTTCTCTTTATCATGATATTTTTCTGACAATATTTTATATTTGAAATGATATTTTATTATATTTTTGATATAATTCGATATTTTCTTTGTTTTATACTCGATACATAGATTTATTTCTTCTTCTATTATAGTGACATGTGCTTTATTTTTATTCATTTATTTTGTTCTTTTTTCTACTACATCCTACTGTGTATGATAGTGTATGTGGTGAATACAATTTTAATTTGAAGCATGCACACACACACACACAAATACACACATACAAACACACACAAACACACACAAACACACACATACAAACACACACAAACACACACACAAATACACACATACAAACACACACAAACACACACAAACACACACATACAAACACACACAAACACACACACAAATACACACATACAAACACACACAAACACACACAAACACACACATACAAACACACACAAACACACACAAATACACACATACAAACACACACAAACACACACACAAATACACACATACAAACACACACAAACACATTCAAACAAACACACAAGCACACACATACAAACATACACAAGCACACACATACAAACATACACAAGCGCACACATACAAACACATAAAAACAAACACACAAACACACACAAACACACACATACAAACACACATACAAACACTAACACACTCTCTCTCTCTCTCTCTCTCTCTCTCTCCTCTTCTTCCTTCTATGACTTGTCCAAGGAGAGGCACTCCAAGGTACTGCTAATTTCAGTTGCCTTAGCAACATCTATGGGCGCACAGTTGCCAAGGTAATCTCACTGCTGATGGCTGTTTTTCCCAGAGATTTGTGATGTCATGAGTGATGTCATCTAATTTAATTATATTCATAATGAAGTGTTTTATTTTCTATATCTTTTATTTGACTTTATCTTTCTTACACTTCAAAGAGAAAGAAGAAGAAAATGCAAAAAAAAAAAAAAACTAAAAAAATATGACTTAAATGTAAAGATTATTAAAATATAAGTGTTAAATAAATATTAAATATTGGGAAATGTTGCTTATTTAAAACTTAGTTATATATTATATAATAAAGTATTTACTTTCATTTATACATATAAATATAAAAATGTATTCACATGTCTAAATGTTATATATGACACGTTGAGCACCGCAGCTCTGAGCTCTGACCTCGACTCAAACCAGCTGACCAACTAAAGGCCAATATCAAACCTCCCCTTTATCTCCAAGATCCTAGAAAAGGTTGTAGCTCAGCAGTTATGTTCAGATCTACATAGGAATAATATTCATGAACTGTATCAGTCAGGATTTAGGCCTCATCATAGCACAGAGACAGCGCTGGTTAAAGTGGTAAATGACCTGTTACTGGTCTCTGATCAGGGTTGTGTCTCTTTGCTGGTGTTACTTGATCTTAGTGCAGCTTTTGATACCATTGACCATGTTATATTACTTAATAGACGAGAACATGTTGTTGGTGTTAAAGCGACAGCTCTCTCCTGATCAGGTCTTATTTGATGGATCGATATCAGTTCATAGATCTAAATGGTGACCACTCTAAACAAACTAAGGTAATGTTCGGTGTTCCACAAGGTTCTGTTTTAGGCAGAAGTTAGCTTTCTGATTACAGAGTAACTCATGAATAAAACAGTGTGGATTACACAGGAGATTTTAACAGTTTTAAACATTACTATTTTATTTCACAAAATAAACAGCATAAAGATTTCTTATAATCAAATAATCTACAACAAAAACAAATATCACATATAATCAATTTAACAGTAAAGCATCAGTAAAGAGGAACACAACACTGAGTAAATGACCAGAAGAACAAACTCCAGCTCCATATGTTTAAAAATTCCATCGTACACTGTGTCAAAATGTGTGTGATGCAACTCTGTTAAACACACAACCGACTAACAGACCACATGAATGAGAATGATGACAATGAAAACAACCGATGCGATGATGAGATTGATGATGATGATGATGATGATGATGATGATGAAGGCTACACAAGGTAAAACATACTGCAAACACACACACACTTTTTTCTGGCTTTTATGTCTGGATATAGTAGGAGCTTCGTTGACCGGCTGCTCTGACGCAGTGTGTGATGTCTGTTTGTTGCTTCAGACAGGAAAATATTCAAATCCTTACAAAAATAAAAACATTAATGAGACACTGAGTCTAGTGTAAATCCTCCTTTATTAACATCACCTTTATCTCTTATTCCCAGTCTCCACCCCCACGAGACCATGCATGGTCCTGAGCACGTGCTCCTTCCAGTTGTTTCTGTTTTGATGTGCATGATGAATATAATTAACACGTTTGCTTGTTGTTGTTTTTATCTCCACACAGAACTAATACGCCCCCAGTGGCAACATACTCAAACTTCACCTTCATTTTATTCTCCTTCAGAGATTATATGAACATTTAATGTGATCATTTACATTTACATTTATGGCGTTTGACAGTTGTCCTTATCCAGAGTGACTTTACATTAATCTCTGTTATACAGCTGAGCATCTGAGTGTTAAGGGCCTTGCTCAGGGTCCCAGGAGAGGCAGCTTGGTGGACCTGGGGTTCGAGATCACAACCTACTGATTAGTAGACCAACATCTTAATGAATGACTGAGCTACCAGTTCATTTCACAGCCTCACAGACACTGCATTCACTAAATATTTACTACATTTTATATTTATATTAACTCATAGAAAATAACCAGAACAATCCCAGGTTTTTAGTTAGCACAGTGGCTAGATTAACACCAGAAATCTGAACACACAATTCCATCACAGTTCAGTAGTGAGGATTTTATGAGATTCTTCACTGATAAAATCGAAAGTATCAGGAGTAAAATAGGTGACGCTCAACATATGAGAGCTTCTAGTGACCCAGTCTCACCTAAAGCTCTACACTCACAACTACAGTGCTTTACAAGTACAGGACAGGAAGAGTTAGATAAACTTATTACTACAGCTACACCAACAACTTGTTCACTAGACCCCATTCCAACTAAATTACTGAAAGAAGTGTTACATAAAGCTGGTGAGACTCTTCTTAATATTATTAACTCCTCACTATCTTTAGGTTACGTCCCTAAATCTTTCAAGTTTGCAGTTACTAGGCCACTCATCAAAAAACCCAATTTAGATCCTAATGAACTATCAAATTACAGACCTATTTCACACCTCCCATTTATGTCTAAAGTTTGTGTCTGTTCAAATGAGCTCCTTCTTACAGGAGAACAATATCTTTGAAGAGTTTCAGTCAGGTTTCAGGCCCCATCATAGCACAGAAACTGCACTTGTGAAAGTCACAAATGACTTGTTCTTAGCTTCGGACCAAGACTGTATGTCCCTATTAGTCCTACTTGACCTTAGTGCTGCATTCGACACTATAGATCACAACATTCTCCTAGATCACTTACAAAATTACACAGGTATTCATGGACAAGCTTTAAGTTGGTTTAGATCCTACCTGTCTGATCTATACCATTTTGTAGAATTAAATGGTGAACCCTCCAGTTTACTACCAGTTAATTATGGGGTCCCTCAAGGATCAGTTCTAGGACCTCTGCTTTTCTCGATATACATGCTTCCATTAGGGAACATTATTAGAAGACATGGGATTAGTTTCCATTGTTATGCTGAAGACACACAGTTATATATCTCATCAAAACCAGATGAAATAACTAAAGTGTCCAAATTAACTCAGTGCCTTAGAGAGATAAAAGACTGGATGGCCTGTAATTTTCTGTTATTAAACTCTGATCAGACAGAAATACTAATTATAGGTCCAAAAACCAGTACACAGAAACTCTCACAATTTAACTTCCATTTAGAGGGATGTACTGTTACTAGTAGCTCGACAGTGAAAGACCTGGTGTTTATTAGACAGTAACTTGTCTTTAAAATCATATCACCATATTACAAACACAGCCTTCTTCACCTTAGAAATATTGCCAAGCTGAGAAACATCCTGTCTGTATCTGATGCTGAGAAGCTAGTTCACGCTTTCATGACCTCTAGACTGGACTATTGTAATGCATTACTAGGTGGTTGTCCTGCATCTTTAATAAATAGGCTACAGTTAGTCCAAAATGCAGCTGCCAGAGTTCTCACTAGGACAAGAAAGTATGACCATATAACCCCAATTTTATCATCTCTAAACTGGCTACCTGTTAAGTTTAGAATTGATTACAAACTGCTGCTACTTACGTACAAGGCTCTTAATGGTTTAGCTCCCATGTATCTAACTAGTCTTCTAACACGTTACAATCCTTCACGCTCTCTGAGATCACAAAACTCAGGACTTCTGGTAGTTCCCAGAATATCTAAGTCTACTAAAGGCGGAAGAGCGTTCTGTTATTTAGCTCCCAAACTCTGGAATAGTCTTCCTGATAGTGTTCGGGGCTCAGACACACTTTCCCAGTTTAAATGTAGATTAAAAACTCATCTCTTTAGTCAGACGTACACGTAACACGTCCCGTTATATTATATTGTGCACTATTACACTAGACCTGCACATTTTTTATGAACAGCAGATATGTTAATCCCTTTGCACACTGCTCTTCTCTTTTTCAACCCATGCCGAGACACCCAGACATTGTACCTGCTCCGATCATCTTCCGTGCGATGAAGTTTTTGGTTTCCGCTTAGACGAGACCGACTCTGCGAGAATCCTGAAGAAAACATCTACAGATCTACCAGCTCCAGTTGGACTCTGTGATACTAAGAGGAGACGTGAACTCCATGTGATCTTTTACACCAATACAACATTTATCAGACTGTATATTTATAATCACACCCCCAGTGTCACCCAGATGAGGATGAGGTTCCCTTTGAGTCTGGTTCCTCTCAAGGTTCCTTACTTTACCATCTAAGGGAGTTTTTCCTCCCCACAGTCACCTGAGTCACCTCAGACTTGTTCATTGGGGATAAATACACATACATACACACGTACACACACACTGTGAACTATATATATTTAGAATTTTGAATTTTTATTATATTAATTCTTTATATTACTCCTTATGCTTATCTTCTGCTCTATGTTTATGTTCTGTAAAGCTGCTTTGAGACAATGTCCATTGTAAAAAGCGCTATACAAATAAACTTGAATTGCATTGAATTGAATATTTCTACATCCTTTAAAATGTCTCATTAAAGCTACATAACAATAATCACTGTGTTTAATTTCAATGTCACTGCTTTATTACATAAAACTATTATAATCAGCTTTCACTGATTTAATCGTTAATATGTATTAAAAGAACTTTAACTAAAAACTTTAACTTAATTATCATATGAATCAACGGATTTCACTGTGCCACAAGATGGCGCTCCAACATCACAGTAAACTCAACTTCCAGCTCCATTTTAGAGTCAATAAACTGCACACACACACACACACACACACACAACACTGATGATGATGATGATGATGATGATGATGTTAAAGAGCTTTATACTCTACTGCAGGGGAAATTTATTACATTAGCATTTTGTCTTAGAAGCACCTGAAACACCTTCTCGTTATGGATGTAATGTCATCTGAAACTCGACAGCAAAGGTGAGGAGGAGCTGAATAAACTTAATGAGGAACAAGAACCCTGATGACGAGCTACTTATCTCTAAACCCAGATCTAGTGCTGCTCGGATGATGTGCTGTAGTGTTTGTTCTGCCTGAAGTGTTCTTAGCTCATGACAGGAAAAAGGGTTTTTGTATTCAGGACCTCGTCTCCACTGATCCTAGACCACGCTCTGATCTGAATCAGCCTTCAGCCTCTGACGATGACTCAAACCTCACACTTATGTCAGAATGTGCTTAAAACTGTTAGCACTTAAACCTGCTATTAAAACTGAACATGAAGAGAAGCTTCATGCATTTTAATGAGACCAGAGGCTATAATCCACACATCTAAATCATCTAAATCTCATTTAATCTCATCATCCGACTCTGTGCTTCACTGTCATACTAACACATGGTGTTTACAGAGCAATGTGCACCAAAAAAACAATTACGTTTTAAAACTCCAAATGTAAATGCACCAAGTGTCATAATGACCCCAGTATTTCAGAGCAGATGCTGACATGCTAACACGCTACCACACTGTGTGAAGCTGCACAGGAAGTAAGGCTATGGCTGCACTACGTAGTGAGACGATGATGATGATGTTAAACCTGTCACAGTGTTAAACCTGACAGTGTTAAACATAGGAGTGTTAATCCTGACCTAGTATTAAACCTGACGGTGTTACATCTGACTGTCTTAAACCTAACAGCATTAAACCTGACACAGTGTTAAATCTGACACTGTTAAACCTGACAGCGTTAAACCTGACACAGCGTTAAACCTGACACAGTGTTAAACCCGACAGCGTTAAACCTGACAGCGTTAATCCTGACACTGTGTTAAACCTGACACTGTGTTAAACCTGACACTGTTAAACCTGACACAGTGTTAAACCTGACACTGTTAAACCTGACAGAGTGTTAAACCTGACAGTGTTAAACCTGACACAGTGTTAAACCTGACACAGTGTTAAACCTGACACAGTGTTAAACCTGACAGAGTGTTAAACCTGACAGTGTTAAACCTGACGCAGTGTTAAACCTGACAGTGTTAAACCTGACGCAGTGTTAAACCTGACACAGTGTTAAACCTGACACAGTGTTAAACCTGACACAGTGTTAAACCTGACACAGTCCAAGCTGCTGCAGTAGCTGAAAGCTGTTCTGCTTTAACAGAACTGAAGTAAAAAGTGCTGCTCAGGATTCACAGTTAACACGGTGTTTCTTATCAATTGTGACACGACTGGTTAGCAGTGCACTAAATCCAGAACTGGGGCACAACTGATGGTTTGTGTTAAGTGTAAGATTGGTACAGAGTGATTGTGTTGGATTGTGGCTGCTGAGGGACGTGTTCTGTTTACTGAACCAAACAGATCAGTTCATGTCCAGGAGCAAACACTGTGTGCTTTTAATGATGGATATCTTCACCATCATTTTTTAACAATGTCAGCTTTATAGAACCGTAAATTACTGATATTTATTATAAATGTACATATTTGTGGTTATTTAATGAGCTCTGCACTGAACTGTGATATTAATAGACTAAAGGTTAGACACTGAGGTGTTAACTAACTGTAGGGCTTCACAAGATTTTTTCTGAATGTTCCTCTGGTTTGAGGAATCAATGTTGTGACATTTTATGGTTTTTGACTTGTTTACATTTATAATGTATATCAGTAATTCATTGTTTAAATGAGGCCACGCCCACATGTATACAGACCACATTTCACATTGGAGATACAATACAGAGTAAAAATACTCACAGGTCCAGTGTAAACAAAGAGAGAGTATCTTATGAGCAGATGCATATCCATGGGACCCGAATAAAGCCGTGAAGATGATTACTGTGTAAAACATATAAACTACTTCAGGAATTTATATACAGTGGTGTAAATGTCTGCCCCCTTTCTGATTTTTTATTTTTTTGCATGTTTGTCACACGTTAATGTTTCAGATCATCAAACTAATTTACTAACACTCCAAACTCACATGGCCCTGTGTAAAAAGTATTTGCCCCCCTGTTAAAACATAACTGTGGTTTATCACACCTGAGTATAATGTCTCTAGCCACACCCAGGCCTGATTACTGCCCCACCTGCTCACTATCAAAAAATCACTTAAATAAGAGCTGACTGACAAAGTGATGTAGACCAAAAGATCCTCAAAAGCTACACATCATGCTGAGATCCAAAGACATTCAATAACAAGTGAGAAAGAAGGTAATTGAGATCTATCAGTCTGGAAAAGGTTATAAAGCCATTTCTAAAGCTTTGGGACTCCAGTGAACCACAGTGAGACGTCACAAAAGACCCCACAACAACATCCAAAGAACTGCAGGCCTCACTTGCCTCAGTTAAGGTCAGTGTTCACGACTCCACCATAAAACTGAGCAAAAAGAACATAAAGGCTTGTCTCAGATTTGCCAGAAAACATTTTGATGATCCAAAGACTTTTGGGAAAATACTCTGTGGACTGATGAGACAAAATTTGAACTTTTTGGAAGGTTTGTGTCCCATTACATCTGGTGTAAAAGTAACACCGCATGTCAGAACAAGAACATCATACCAACAGTAAAATATGGTGGTGGTAGTGTGATGTTTTGCTGCTTCAGGACCTGGAAGACTTGCTGTGGAGTAAAAAATTGCTAAGGACAAAGTGCAGCCATCTGTTCGTGACCTCAAGCTGAAGTGAACGTGGGTTCACATTGTCCTTAGGGATTCACTCCTATTGAGACGCTGTGGCAGGTGGTTCATGCTCAAAAACCCTCCAATGTGGCTGAATTACAACAATTCTGCAAAGATGAGTGGCCCAAAATTCCTCCACAGCCTCAGCTGTAACAGACTCACTGTAAGTTATCGCAAACACTTGATTGTAGTTATATACAGAGCCTTGCAAAAGTATTCATACCCACTGAACGTTACAACCACAAACAAAAATGTATTTTATTAGGATTTTCTGTGACCAACACAAAGTGGCACATAATTGTGAAGTGGAAGGAAAATGATAAATGGTGTCAATTTTTTTTTACAAATAAATATCTGAACAGTGTGGTGTGCATTTGTGTTCATCGCCACTGAGTCAATACTTTGTAGAACCAGCTTTCTCTGCAGTTACAGCTGCAGGACTTTTGGGGTTTGTCTCTAACAGCTTTGCACATCTAGAGAGTGAAATTTTTGCCCATTCTTCTTTACAAAAATAGCTTCAGTCAGATTGGATGGCGAGCGTCTGTGAGCAGCGATTTTAAGTCTCACCACAGATTCTCAACTGGATTTAGGTCTGGACTTTGACTGGGCCGCTCTAACACATGAATATGCTTTGATCTAAACCACTCCATTGTAGCTCTGACTGTATGTTTATGTTGTATGTTCTGGCTGCCACCACCACGTTTCACGGTGAACACGGTGTGTTCAGGGTGATGTGCAGTGTTAGGTTTCTGCCACACATAACATTTTGAATTTTGGCCAAAAGTTATATTTTGGTCTCATCTGACCAGAGCACCTTCTTCCACATGCTTGCTGTCCCCACACACGGCTTGTCACAAACTGCAAACAGGATTTCTTATGGCTTTCTTATTGTCGCTCTTCCATACAGAGCAGATTTGTGGAGTGCACGACTAATAGTTGTCCTGCGGACAGATTCTCCCACCTGAGCTGTGGATCTCTGCAGCTCCTCCAGAGTTACCATGGGCCTCTTGGCTGCTTCTCTGATTAATGCTGTCCTCACATGTCCTGTCAGTTTAGGTGGACGTCCGTGTCTTGGTAGGCTTGCAGTCGTGCCTTACATGGATCTTACATCATGCTCCGTGAGATGTTCAAGGCTTGGGATATTAATTTATAACCATAAACCTGCTTTAAACTTCTCCACAACTTTATCCCTGACCTGTCTGGTGTGTTCCTTGGTCTTCATGATGCTGTTTGTTCACTAATGTTCTCTAACACACTTCTGAGGGCTTCACAGCACAGCTGTATTTATACTGAGATTAAATGACACACAGGTGACTCTATTTACTACTGAGGTGACTTCTGAAGGCAGTTGGTTTCACTGGATGTTAGTTAGGGGTATCAGAGTAAAGGGGGATGAATACAAATGCACACCACACTCAGATATTTATTTGTAAAAAAATTTAAACACCATTTATAATTTTCATCCCACTTCACAGTTACTGTATGTGCCACTTACTTTCGGTCTATTTCATGAAATCCCAATAAAATACATTTGTTTGTGTATGTAGCGGATGTCTTCAATGACATCTTCAACATTTCCCTGAGCAGCGCTGTTGGGTGCTTCATCCAGTGTCTCAGTTCCCTTGATTTGTAGCAACCAACTGATAATTTCATCATTGGTGGATGAAGGTCAATTCAAGTCGAGTCAAGAAGCTTTTATTGTCATTTCAAACATACACAGCTGTTGCAGTACAAAGTGAAATGAGACGACGTTTCTCCAGGATCCGGGTGTTACATAAAACAAAGTCAGAACTAAGGACTTAGTAAGTTAGTCCTAGATACATAAAGTGTATCTGTGTAACCTGGTGTACACAGTGTAGGACAAGATAAACAAGACAGACAAGACAGTGCAGGACAAGATAAACAAGACAGTGCAGGACAAAAGACAGTGCAGGACAAAAAATATAAGGCAATACACAAAAGACAATACACAGAAACAGCGCCAACCAGCGTAAATACTGTGTTCAACAATATTACGTGTGCAGAAATACTGGAATGACCACAGTGTTATAGCAGCAGTAACATGAGATATTGTAAAGGATTGTGCAAAAACAGAAATAGACTGATATGTAAGACAGTACTGTATGTGCAAAGAGCAAAAAACAGCATGTCAACAGTTTCATGGATATATATTGGAGGTGTGTGTGTATATTGTGTAAGTCTGTGTAGTCCATACATTTGATTGTGCTCAGTACAGGTCAGTTCAGTTGTTAAGCAGTCTGATAGCTTGAGGGTGAAGAGTGTGTGTGAGGGGTGTGTGTGAGGTCCACAATGTTGTTGGCTTTGTGTAAATGTCCATGATAGAGGGAAGAGAGACTCTAATGATTTTCTCAGCTGTCCTCACTATCCACTGCAGTGTCTTGTGATCCGAGATGGTGCAGTTCCCAAACCAGACAGTGATGCAGCTGCTCAGAATACACCAGACAGTTAGCTGTTGCACCTCCTCTCTGTATGCTGACTTGTAGTTCTTGCTGATGAGACCACCGTTTGATAATAGGGTTCGATCTGTGCGTTGCTGCACAGTCGTGAGTCAGCAAGGTGAACAGCAGTGGACTGAGCACGCAGCCCTGAGGGTCTCCAGTGTTCCATGTGGTGGTGCTGAAGTAGTGTTAATTTTGTCGCCTATTTTTAATTTAGTCTTAGTCTTGTGCCAAATGTCCTTGTTAGTTTTAGTCATATTTAGTCATTCACATATCTTTTTTGTTAGTCTTAGTTTTAGTCGACTAAAAGTCTCGTCATTTTAGTCTAGTTTTAGTCAAAAGAAAACTCAAGGTATCTTAGTCAAGTTTTAGTCGACTAAAAGTCTTTTAATTTTAGTCTAATTTTAGTCAAAAAATTGTAGCTTGACCACATCTGGAATCTATTGTAAGAATAAATACAACGAGGCCTCATTAAATGCAATAATATCAGGAACACAAGTGTTATAGTGGAAATAAATAACTTAATGAAAAGCCTAAGCTCAAAACTGTAGGTGTGTGTGTGTGTGTGTGTATATATATATATATATATATATATATATATATATATATATATATATATATATATATATATATATATATATATATATAAATAAATTACCAACTTAATGCAAGTTATACATGGTATTGCACACATTGATGATATTATTGATTATTATTATTGATGATTATTGATGATATTTGGAGCAATAATACATGTAATTGTTAAACTTGATTCCCTTACATATACATTTGCTTTAAAGCCTAATTATTAATTTTGATTATGATGTGATTGTGACAGGGGGGTGGGAAGAGGTTTCAGGTTGGGAGTGCTGAGTTTTTTCTGTCACCACTTTTGAATAAGAAACAATATCAAGGCTATAAAACTTGTCAAAACTCCACGAATGACAAAAGTATCAGTGAGAAGTTGAGAACACTCATTTAAATAGTACATACACTCGAACTTGACCGCACATCACATTTTTTACTTTATTCATACTGCTTTTAATCGTAATGCAAAGACCGGTCATCGGGACATAAGCTGTCATGTACAATAAAAGAGCTGCGCAGTGACAGGAAATATAATTTAACACAAAAAGCCGCCTAGACCAGGGGTGGACTTGTGCTCAGGAGTTTTTATTTATTTATTTATTTATTTATTTATTTATTTATTTATTTATTTGAGCACCGTGTGGACGAATTCTTTCTACACACACTATTTTATTTCTTGATAACAAACGAACTATAACACAACGTTGCCATGAAAAACAGAGCGTTGCCATGGACACACAGGATTCTAACCGTAGAGACGGAGCGCACTTTTTTCTTTAGCGGAAACAATACAATCGTTTTTAAATCAATAAACTCCTTTTTAAATCATCATTTTGTGTTAAATTATTGATTTATTTGGTAGGTAACAATATAATAAGCGGGATCCGATTCACGGACCTGTAACTTGAGCAACAGCGAAGCCGCGAACTCGTGCTGAATATTTTAAAGGCGTAACAGCTGATGAAAAAGCAGAGACAATTGTAGACGAAAATGAAGAGAGATTTTATCTTAGTTTTTATTTTATACAAAACATTTTTCGTCTTTTTTCGTCAACAATAATGCATGTTACTTTAGTCTTAGTCAGCGTTTTTGGACAGTTGTGCGGTCTCGTCATCGTCTCGTCTTAGTCATGAAAAAAAAGGTTGTTGACGAACATATTTCGTCTCGTCTCGTCTGACGAAATTAACACTATGCTGGAGATGCTGTTCCCGATCCGGACTGACTGAGGTCTCCCAGTCAGGAGGTTCAGGATCCAGTTGCAGAGGAAGGTGTTCAGTCCCAGCAGGATCAGCTTCCCAATCAGGTGCTGAGGGATGATTGTGTTTAATGCTGAACTAAAGTCTATGAACAGCATTCGTACATAAGTGTCTTTATTGTCCAGGTGGGTGAGGGCTAAATGAAGGGCCGTGGCAATGGCATCGACCGTGTAACGGTTTGGGCGATATGTGAACCGTAGGGGGTCCAGTGAGGGTGGTAACGAGGTCATGATGCGCCTCATGACGAGCTTCTTGAAGCACTTCATAACGATGGGTGTGAGTGCGACGGGACGATAGTCATGGGATGGGGACAATGGTGGTTGTCTTGAGGCACGTAGGAACAACAGAGCTGCTCAGGGAAATGTTGAAGATCTCAGTAAAGACATCCGCTAGCTGTTCTGCGCATTCACTGAGCACCCTGCCAGGAATGTTTCTGGTCCAGCAGCCTTCCATTGGTTAACTCTGCATAGAGGTCTCCTCACGTTGACCGTGAAGAGACCAAGTACCTGATCATTGGGCGTAGGGATGGTCTTCCTTGCCATTACATTGTTTTGCACCTCAAACTGAGCATAGAATTCGTTCAGTGCATCTGGGCAGGAGGCATCACTATCACAGGCAGGTGAAGCTGTGTAGTAGTTTGTGATTGCCTGTATGTCCTGCACCCATGACCGCACAGAGCTGCTTTTCTGTCGGCACGAAACGAGGTGAGCCCATCTAGCTGAATGGCGGCATCCGGAACTCTGTCGCTGAGCCACGTCTCCGTGAAAACAGAGATGCAGCAGTTTCTAAACTCTCACCATGTAGTGCATTCGAGTCTCTCTCTCTCTCTCTCTCTCTCTCTCTCTCTCTCTCTCTCTCCTGAGCTACACATCCTAGTTCTGAGTGCCCAGTGTTCCTGAACACTTCTGCTCTCCAGATTGCCTGATACATACTGATACCCTATGTTTGGTAGAGTCTCATCACTTGGAGGTGCTCACTGATGCTGAGGTGACCCACATGAAGCCTAGAGATACATGGGATTGATATGGACAGAACCATTTGGAAACCATAGCAATGGCTTTGAACAGCAGTGATGTCAACGATTTTGTGTTCAGGTCTTCGTCATTAAATATTTCATAGTTTAAGCAGGAAGGAATCTGTTAAATCTATAAGTAATTAAAAAATTACACTGATGCTCATAATAATAAGCTGCTCAAAAGCTCCTGGTTACACAGGACAAACAAAAAAGGAAATGTTTAATCACTCTCTGGTGTCTTCAAGATGGGAATGAGGTTCCCTTTTGCTTGTGGTTCCTCTCAAGGTTTCTTCCTCATATCATCTCAAGGAGATTTTCCTTGCCTCTGGCTTGCTCATTATGGATAAATATGAATTTAAATTTCAACAAGTATAGTGTTTGTAGTGTGTTTATTTGTATATCCACATTATATACACTACACACTACACCAGTACGCTGTCCGCATTATAACACACACTACACCAGTATACTGTCTGCTTTATAACACACACTACACCAGTACGCTGTCTGCTTTATAACACACACTACACCAGTACGCTGTCTGCTTTATAACACACACTACACCAGTACGCTGTCCGCATTATAACACACACTACACCAGTACGCTGTCTGCTTTATAACACACACTACACCAGTACGCTGTCTGCTTTATAACACACACTACACCAGTATACTGTCTGCTTTATAACACACACTACACCAGTACGCTGTCTGCTTTATAACACACACTACACCAGTATACTGTCTGCTTTATAACACACACTACACCAGTATACTGTCTGCTTTATAACACACACTACACCAGTATACTGTCTGCTTTATAACACACACTACACCAGTATACTGTCTGCTTTATAACACACACTACACCAGTACGCTGTCTGCTTTATAACACACACTAAACCAGTATACTGTCTGCTTTATAACACACACTACACCAGTATACTGTCTGCTTTATAACACACACTACACCAGTATACTGTCTGCTTTATAACACACACTACACCAGTACACTACACCAACACACAATACTAAAACACAGTATATACACACTACTGTATTATGTGCTCTTTAACATTACAGACTGCCTGGAACACTGGATTTGCTTTTAAAAATACAGATAAAAGACATCATGCTTCAAGGCCAAGATGTTCTAAACAGTACATGCAAATAAGAAAAATACAGTCGTATGCAAAAGTTTAGGCACCCCTGACAATTTCCATGATTTTCATTTATAAATATTTGGGTGTTTGAAGTGGGCTGTCCAGCTCGGCAACCATCAAACCTAACTGAACTGGAGATGTTCTGTAAGGAGGAACGGTCCACAATACATTCATCCAGAATCCAGACACTCATTACAGGCTATAGGAAGCGTCTAGATGCTGTTATTTCTGCTAAAGGAGGCTCTACTCAATATTGATGTGATTTTTCTGTTGGGGTGCCCAAATTTATGCCCGTCTGATTTCCTTTTGCTGCATATTGCACATTTTCTGTTAACCCAATAAACCTCACGTCACTACTGAAATATTACTTTAGTGTCCTTCAGTTATTTGATAGATCAAAATGAAACTGCTGATAAAACACCCAAATATTTCTACATGAAAATCATGGAAATTGTCAGGGGTGCCTAAACTTTTGCATACAACTATGTTCCTTATTGTTCCTGAGAGAACTGTTTTCATGACAGGATGCACTTATTTCCAGGGATTTCAGAACAGCGTAACAGATATTGCGTCATCAGGTAGGTGTGGCCTATTTGATAATCTAACCCTAACCTTAACCGTAGTTTTTGGTTGTTTATTTGTTTTTGAAAACAGCTTAACTGTAAGATAATAAAGTGTAATAGATATAAAATATAAAATCTACCGTAGTGCTCTTTTTTTTTGAAAGAGGCCGTTTTCCAAGACCTCCAGAAACACGCCCACTTTACGTTGTGATAACGAAACCCTGGAATTTAGTGAATGCTGTGTTCATGCCTCGCGTCTCACATCTCAAATGTGTGTGTTATTGTATGAAAGGCTGCCTTTGTTTGTAGATGTGGTTCTGTTTTAGGAGAACATCTCAGGGTTGTGTTTTTGGTGTGATGGATTACTGCTCCTCCACTTTCATCGTGGAGGTGTTGTTAGGTCCGTAAACAGGATGAACGACAACTGTGAAGCTTTTTCATATACTGGATTAGTAAAGTAAGAGATGTCACTTGATTTATTTGTGTAATTTGAGCAGACTGGGATCTCGTTATGACAAATATTTTGGCTCACCCACTAATACTGAATAAATCTATACTTGTATATTGTTCTTACAGCCAAAATGAAATGTAATTGTTAAAAAAAGTATGTAGGCTTTTCAGTAGGAATGAAAAAAGGCATCTGTCCATTACAATATGAGCCTTTGGCTGTTTAATGAACCATCAGCTTCAGCACAAGAACATCCAGTTACCTCAAGCCTGATCTCTGCTGCACAAAACCAACAATCACAAGCCATCAGGAAAAAATGCAGGAGAGAATGAAGAAAAGAGAAGAGGTAAATTATTTCTCTCTCTCTCTCTCTCTCTCTCTCTCTCTCTCTTTCCCTCTCTCTTTCTCTCCTCCCTCTCCATCTGCCTCAGTGATTACAAAATAAAAGCCCTCAGTTTTTGACCCTGACCTCAAGTCCTCATGCAGCAGCTTTAACAAAAACTCCAGTTAACTCATCAGCATGCTGATTGTCCTTATTGTACAATAAACAGATACTTAACACAAACGTGATTTCCTATAAATCTCTCCAGTCTTTTCTGTCTCGTTGTTCTTGTGCTGCAGCTTCTTGTTGGCTTTCATGACAACTGAGCAGAAGTCACACCTGATACCACTTCTTTCATCAGTTCATCTTGGTCTCTAATCAGCAATGAAGTGGCTCCTACTTACAGTAGCTAAAACCAACCTGCACAGAATATGAATGAAGAGCCAAGGACCAAACAGTAGTGATGGTCAGTTCGTGAACGAATCGTTATTTTGAACCAGTTCTTTTTAGTGAACTGGATGAACCAGTTCACCAAATCGGACTGATTTGTTCTAAACAGTTTGCGTCTTGAGTCAGCGCTGATCCACAAGTTACTAAAGTTACTCACTTTCGGTCATGCCTGACAGCCCCTCCGACTCTATATAAACTAATATCCCAGTGTTATATGTAACTCCTGTACACTGAACTGAGACCTGTTGTGCTGAGAGAACTGTGTGAGCTCGAGCTGTTGATACTGCGTATGCGTGATTCACTGAACTGATACAGCGAATCATCAGTACACTGAACTGATACAGTGAATCATCAGTACACTGAACTGATACAGTGAATCATCAGTACACTGAACTGATACAGCGAATCATCAGTACACTGAACTGATACAGTGAATCATCAGTACACTGAACTGATACAGCGAATCATCAGTACACTGAACTGATACAGCGAATCATCAGTACACTGAACTGATACAGTGAATCATCAGTACACTGAACTGATACAGCGAATCATCAGTACACTGAACTGATACAGTGAATCATCAGTACACTGAACTGATACAGTGAATCATCAGTACACTGAACTGATACAGCGAATCATCAGTACACTGAACTGATACAGCGAATCATCAGTACACTGAACTGATACAGCGAATCATCAGTACACTGAACTGATACAGTGAATCATCAGTACACTGAACTGATACAGTGAATCATCAGTACACTGAACTGAGAACTGGTTCTTTCGGACGCGTCCGACATACTGAGAAGCGATGAGCTGTTACTGCGCATGTGTGAACCTTCAGAGCAAATTATACATATTGGGATATACACAGTAACTAGTCATAGGCTATTAAACATTTTTATATAAAAAATAATCATACAACTGTTCACTCAATATGTGTCAGTTAATTTTACTATTGACTGTTGTGCAGTTAGTCTGTATTTTTATATGCTGCTTTTTGTAAATTGATGAAGATTAGTTTATTAACTTTATATCTTTAAGACACGTAAAACACCCACGTTTGCACATCAATGCCTGTACTGGGTGTTTTAGTTGTAAAACTTAAATGTAAGAAACGTATTCAACTAAAGTTCTGATTACAAAGAACTTTTCAAATGTGTTAAATTGATTGTATTAATATCTGCCGGCAGCGGCGGGATGATGGAATTTGCGTCATCACGTCCTTGTGAATGACGTCATTACTTCAGGACGTAAAAGAACTGGTGAACTGGATTTTTGAACTGGTTCATTAAATCGAACTGTCTGAAAGAATCAGTTCGCGGAAAAGAAGCGAACTTCCCATCACTACCAAACAGAACTAAAGACATTAGTCTTTAAAACATTAGGTTTATCCTGAACACAGAGGAGAAAGAGAAGCTCCAGACATAATCATGTTACGTTAAGACAGTTTGTTTCTACAGAATTAAGTTCTTATTAAGTCAGTTTGACTAATAGTAGACTGATAATGTGAAGGTCAGAGAAATGCTGACTACACGCTAGACGATTTTCAGATCTTAACCAATTTTAAAAACTTAGGAGACACAGACATAAGGAAAGTTTCAACCATTTTACGGTATAAATCCTCTGAATACTCAACCAGCCTGGGAGACCACACACCTGCCATGTGAAGTAGCTTCATCCGTTCTTCATGGTTTGAGTTATATCTGCATGACCATCCCCAAGGTTCCAACACAATATCTTCACACACAGAGTGATTCATTAATGCAGAGGCTCAGTGGTGTGACTGATGGTGCTCCATCTGTCAGTGGGATGCAGGTGGGTTTGTGCGGAAGTCCTGGAGTTCATTCTGTAATAACTGCAGTCTGAACAACTGATCAGATGTTGGAATGGCTGCATCTTAATTCATATTTCTGGATATAATGTGTTGTATCTTGCTGTCAACAACAACTAGTTATTAGTGTTATTAGTTATCACTTTATAAACTGTCTGTGTTGATTAGCTGCTGTGACTTTCATTACTATCTATAATACATTCATCAAACATGCTGAGACATTTACAAAGAATGCAGAGTTTCAGTGTGTGTGATTGAATGTGTGAGTGTGTGTGATTGAATGTGTGTGTGTGTGTGATTGATTGTGTGAGTGTATGTGTGATTGAATGTGTGAGTGTGTGTGATTGAATGTGTGAGTGTGTGTGATTGATTGTGTGAGTGTATGTGTGATTGAATGTGTGTGTGTGATTGAATGTGTGAGTGTGTGTGATTGATTGTGTGAGTGTGTGTGTGTGATTGAATGTGTGAGTGTGTGTGATTGATTGTGTGAGTGTATGTGTGATTGAATGTGTGTGTGATTGAATGTGTGAGTGTGTGTGATTGATTGTGTGAGTGTATGTGTGATTGAATGTGTGTGTGATTGAATGTGTGAGTGTGTGTGATTGATTGTGTGAGTGTGTGTGTGATTGAATGTGTGAGTGTGTGTGTGATTGTGTGAGTGTATGTGTGATTGAATGTGTGTGTGTGTGGCTTTGGGTTTGTGAGTGAGAGAGAATGTGAATGACAATAAAAAATGACTCAAGCCTTGAGCTCCACAGGGTTGTGTTCTGAGCCCCCTGCTGTACTCACTGTACACATATGACAGTGTGGACACGTCCAACTCCACCACCATCATCAAGTTTGCTGACGACACTGTTGTGGTGGGCCTGATCTCCAACAACGACGAGACGGCCTACCTACAGGAGACTAAAAACCTGGAGAGATGGTGCCAGGAGAACAATCTTCTCCTGAACTTCAGCAAGACTAAGGAGTTGATAGTGGACTTCAGCATGAAGCAGGAGCGGTCATACAAACCCCTAAACATCAACGGGACTCCAGTGGAAAGAGTGGACAGTTTCTGATACCTAGGTGTTCACATCACACAGGACCTGTCTTGGTCCTGTCACATCAACACCCTGGTGAAGAAGAAGGCCCGGGAGCATCTGTACCATCTGAGACGCTTAAGGGACTTCAAACTACCCTCTCAGGTGCTAAAGACTTTCTACACCTGCACCATTGAGAGCGTCCTGAAGGGTAGCATCACTTCCTGGTTCGGGAACAGCACCATGCAGGACAGGCGAGCCCTCCAGAGGGTGGTGCGGTCAGCTGAACGTACCATCCACACTGAGCTCCCTGACCTGCAGGACATCTACAGCACGTGGTGCAGGACCAGAGCCAGGAAGATTGTAAAGGATCTCAGCATCACAACAATGGACTCTTTTCTGTGTTGTGTTCAGGGAAACACTTCTGCTCCTTGAAAGCAAACACAGAGAGAACGAGGAGGAGCTTCTTCCTGCAGGCCATTAGGAGTTTAAACCAGGAGACACCCAGGATCTGGTTCAGGACAACCTTCTTTTTGCACTATGACTCTTTAACTCTGGACTTGCACAGTGCCACTTTAAACACACACCGTACTGCACATGGACACTTTAAGGACAATCACTAAAACCATATGCATTTATTTTCATCTATTTTATACTTTTTATTTATTTATTTAACTCCTTTTGGTTTAATTTTATCCTTAATTTCACTCCTTATGTTTGAATACCAGACAGACGTAAAAATCGTGTGTGTGTGTGTGTGTGTGTGTGTGTGTGTGTGTGTGTGTGTACCATCTCACTATAAACACCATCTCCACCATCTCACTATAAACACCATCTCCACCATCTCACTATAAACACCATCTCCACCATAAACACCATCTCCACCATCTCACTATAAACACCATCTCCACCATCTCACTATAAACACCATCTCCACCATCTCACTATAAACACCATCTCCACCATCAACAGCACCAACACTAGAAAAAAAATCGATTTCTTTCTCATTTCTGTTCCACCTTTAACACCACAGTGTGAGTTTCTCTCAGAAAGACTCTGGAGGTCTAAAAGGTTTTCTTTTTCTCAGCTGCGAGTTTAAGATGACAAAAAAAGCAAAAAGTAATCGTGCTCCCTGAGTGTGAGACCTGGTGAAATATTCCTGTTGTGTTATTTGTACTTTCTGTATAACGGGACAGAAAGTGAGCTTTAGTTTGTAATAATTCATCATTCTCACTATTTATATTAACATTCTAAACATTAATTACATATGAAACTTCATTCTCAACTCAAACCGCTTAAATCGGCACACACACGCACACGCACACGCACACGCACACACTCACACACACACACATACACGCACACGCGCACGCACACACGCAGGCACACACACAAGCGCACACACACACGCACACACACACGCACACACACACATACACGCGCACGCACACACGCAGGCACACACACAAGCGCACACACACACGCGCACACACGCACACACACACACGCACACACACAGGCACGCACGCACACACGCACACACACACGCACGCAGGCACACACACACACACGCACACACACAGACACACACACAACATGGTTTGTTTTGGAGGAAGGAGTGCTCGAGTATTTGTGTGTGTGTGTGTGTGTGTGTGTGTGTGTGTGTGTGTGATGCAGTATCTTACCTGTCATAACTCCAGCGGCTGTAGGACATGCTCTTACTGCTGCCGACTGCGTCCATCATTCTCTGAGAAACGCACCGTCTCACTCCGTGTCTCACTCCGTGTCTCACTCCGTCTCACCCCCTGTCTCACCCCTGTCTCACCCCCTGTCTCACCCCTGTCTCACTCCCTGTCTCACCCCTGTCTCACCTCTATATGAGATGACAGCCGGTTATTTTCCTGCCCGTTTACGATACAGTACCGCGCAGAGACGCGCACGCGCCACACCGGCTGGATCAAAGACCACGGACTGTACCATTACAGCAGGGGGGCGGGGACAAGCAACGAACGATCAATACACAATAGGACCATATTAAAGATATCAGAATAAAGGAATGTACCACAGACGGAGAAAATGGGTTTATAGTCCACAAGGACCAATACATATAGATTATATATACAGATACTAACAGACAGGCTGCATCTATTGGGCAACTGCTTAACTGTACACATCTATAGGCTACGATCATATATGGACTGTACCACTGAGGAGGGGGAACTGGGGCTTAATATCAGAATCAGAATCAGAATCAGGTTTATTGGCCAAGTGTGTTTACACACACAAGGAATTTGGTTCCAGCTGTTTGTGACTCTCAAAAGTACAGACATAAATAACACTATACTATACAATACACACATAAATAACACTATACTATACAATACACACATAAATAACACTATACTATACAATACACACATAAATAACACTATACTATACAATACACACATAAATAACACTATACTATACAAACTATACAAGAAAACAATGCAGACGATGAGATACAGTGTAGACAGAATGAGTAAAAAACAAGTCAAGTCACTTTTATTGTCACATCACCACAGCACATGTGCCTTGGTGAGTGAAATTCTTAGGAGTGAACTCCAGAAATTGTAGAACAATTGTACAGATAATGAGTTGACGTGAAAATGTGCAGTATGATCATACATATAGTCAGTACAATATGTGTGTACAATATGTACAATTTGTTAATATGTACAATTAACAAACAGATAATGAAATCAACAAGTGAACATGTGCAATATGCTCATACATATAGTCAGTAAACACACAGTGTACTATTGGGCATCCTTACAGTAGCACTACACATTATGTGCAATATGTACTTATATACGTATATGTGTAATTATATGTAAATATATTATATATAAAATATTATAAGGTGCAACAGATTGTACAGGTACAGAAGTGACATGGATGTGCATCGGATGGTATCTAGTGGTAACAGATGGATTATGGTATTAAATGCAGTGTGTTTGTATAGTCCAGTGTGTATAATGCAGTGTGTATGTATAGTCCAGTGTGTATAATGCAGTGTGTGTGTATAATGCAGTGTGTATGTATAGTCCCAGTGTGTATAATGCAGTGTGTATGTATAGTCCAGTGTGTATAATGCAGTGTGTACGTATAGTCCAGTGTGTATAATGCAGTGTGTGTATGTCTAGTCCAGTGTGTATAATGCAGTGTGTGTGTATAATGCAGTGTGTATGTATAGTCCCAGTGTGTATAATGCAGTGTGTATGTATAGTCCAGTGTGTATAATGCAGTGTGTATGTATAGTCCAGTGTGTATAATGCAGTGTGTGTGTATAGTCCAGTGTGTATAATGCAGTGTGTGTGTATAGTCCAGTGTGGATAATGCAGTGTGTGTGTATAGTCCAGTGTGGATAGTCCGAAGTTAAAGTGCAGTGGCATACCATATTGTGAAAGTATGCTGTAGGGTGTATTAGTTATGACTGTTAATTAGTCTGAAAAAGCTATCCCTCAGTCGGCTAGTGCGGGATCGGATGTTACGGAGGCGTCTTCCTGAGGGGAGCAGAGAGAGCAGTCTGTGAGACGGGTGGGTTAGGGTTAGCACGACCCTTTTCAGGGCTTTACGGTTGCCAGCGGTGCTGTTTCCAAACCAGGCAGTGATGCAGCCCGTCAGGATGCTCTCTATAGTGCAGGTGTAGAATGTTCTGAGGATGCTGGGGCTCATTCCAAACTTCCTCAGCCGTCTCAGGAAGAAGAGGCATTGATGTGCCTTCTTCAGTACTGCGTCAGTGTGTGTGGCCCAGATGAGATCCTCGCTGATGTTAACGCAGAGAAACTTAAAGCTGTTCACCTGCTCCACAGGTGTCTTGTTGATGGTGATGGGTTTGTATTCACTCCTCTGTCTCCTGAAATCCACCACCAGCTCCTTGGTCTTGTCAATGTTGAGTGAGAGGTGGTTCTCCTGACACCATGTAGTCAGGGTGCTCACCTCTTCTCTGTAGGCCGTCTCATCGTTGTCAGTGATCAGGCCTATCACCGTTGTGTCGTCAGCGAATTTGACGATGACGTTGGAGCTGTGTGTGGCTGCACAGTGTGTGTACAGGGAGTACAGGAGTGGGCTGAGAACACAGCCCTGAGGAGCACCAGTGTTGAGGGTCAGTGGGGAGGAAGTGTTGCTGCCCATTCTTACCACCTGACTTCTGCCTGTCAGGAAGTCCAGAATCCAGCTGCACAGAGATATGTTTAGTCCCAGAGTCTGGAGCTAAAATATGAATATAGAATAAATAAAATATATAAAATATGAATATAGAATATGAACGATCAGTTATGTACATAAAGTGTGGGAGTGCAAATAACAATATTGAGTAATATTATGCTTTTTGTACAATATACAGCAGTAGTGTGTGTAATATACAGATGATGTGATGACTGACAGTCCTGATAATGCAGCACTTATGATAAGAAGCAGTGTATTATTTTTATTATTATTTTTATTATTATTATACTGACTTTATTTAACTCATATACTCTACATACATTATGCAATATGTACTGTATGTCTCAAAGAATTCCACTTGATATTTATGTTGTTTATATGTACATTATGTCATATTTTTCGTGACATCATATCATATTAGGGTTAAAACAGAAATAATACTGAATAATAAATATGAAAAATCTTTCATTGTTTCTATAATCTCATTTCCTTCTGACGGTGTTGAATTCTCTTCATGCTGCAATTCAGTATGATGAGCAAGCAGAGCATTTTTATGCAGTGATTACTGATCAGAAGTTTAGTGTTGTGTTTAACAGAAACATGTGAGTCAAACCAGTCGAGTTTGTCGCATTAAATAAAGCTTGTCCACCCGGTTATAGTTATATAAATCGGCCACGTCTAACACACAGGGGAGGAGGAAGGGGAGGAGGTGTCGCAGTTATTCATGATGATAATCTAGACGTCAAGCAAGAATCTAGACACGTTTAACTCATTCAAAGTTCTTCATACTAACATACAGTGTATGTAGCCACAAAAAATAAGTCTACTGAGTCATAATGGAGGTCACACTCTTGATCTCGTTCTACCCTTCAGATTAAATATCAATTAAATAAAAAATATACTCACACTTCTACACTCACAAGCTGTCATACCATTATTCCAAAAATGTGCCTGACACAATATCAGGGCTCTCAAGTGAAGACAGGCAAGAGTGACATCTCCATCCAGAAGGCAGCGTTGTGAACTGTACCGTTGTCCTGTTGAAAGACCCAGTCATTACCAAACAGATGAGGGTCCTCAGTCTAGAGAGATGCCCACTGCAACATGTCCACATTGCCAGCCACTGTTTGACCTCCTGAACAATAAGAAAAAGCACCCCAGACCATGATGGGGCCTTCTCCACTGTGCCGGGTAGAAAACATCTCCAGTGGGACCTCCTTGTCATGCCAGTATGACACCTTTCTTGTGCAGCTCAACAATCTGCCATGTTCAAAAACAGAAAGCCTTTTTGCTTTTGCCTTCAGGAGATATTGACAGTGTGACTGTCTGAAGGACAATGGCATCAAAGCCATATTTTTGCACAGATTTTTACTTTTAAGGCCATGGTCTTAATTTTTAATCAGCTGATGACCAGCCTGTTGGAGTTTAAATGCAATTTCAATACATAAATCACCTACACCTACTATATAAGAGTGTATATAGGAGTGTATATAGGAGTGTATATAAGAGTGTATATAGGAGTGTATATAAGAGTGTATATAGGAGTGTATATAGGAGTGTATATAAGAGTGTATATAGGAGTGTATATAGGAGTGTATATAATTAAATATTATATTATATATAAATATATAAATATTATAAAATATATAAAAATTTATAAATAAATATATAAAATTATAATAAACTGGGAACATTTTTAATTCATTTTAATGGTAATTATACAATTTATCTGACATGTTACATGTGACATGACATGTTATCTGGCACAGTTATGAATTAAAGCCACAGTTTGTATTGTAATGTGCTTTATACACGAACAGGCTTCCACACCTCTGATCTTCTAATGCTACTGTTATAGCTCAGAGAGAGAGAGAGAGAGAGAGAGAGAGAGAGAGAGAGAGAGAGAGAGAGTGTGTGTGTGTGTGTGTGTGTGTGTTTAAAACCATACCTGTGTTCAAAGTGTATTGAGCGAATGAGTTCATCAGATTTCTTCTGTAGAGACAGATGAGGATCTGATGGTCAACATTTATTGCTTTATATCTCTGGGTTTAATAAAATGAATCTCTTTAGTGAAAACTCTTCGTTTCCTCTCACTGCTCACTGGAAAACACAGATTTTTTTTCCCTTTTAAAAGCATCTGAAAAAAATTGAGCAATTAATCATCAAAGACAAAGCAAATTTCACAAGCTAAGTGGATCATTAAAATGAAAAACATTCTCAGTCTGATTTAAAAAAACGGTTCATTATTTTATGCACATTAGTGATCTCTGTAGATTTAGGACAAGAAGCGACTTTGGTTCACGTTTGGTTTGAATTCTTGCTTTAATGTTTAAAGTTTACTCTGTGATTCAAATGTATTTTATAGTGATGTACAGAATGACCTCACAAAAAAAATCCACATTTTAAGGAAGATGGCTAAAAGATTTGAAGCAACAAACCGATTAAATCACAAAAATCAGGAATAATGATGAGGAATTTTTATGTTGAGTTATAATATAATATAATATACTGAGAATGTTGTTTATTAATCAGTTTTGTTCAACTTTATATGCTGTAAAGAAAAAAACAGTTAATTATTGTAGAGGTTCAAACTCTTCTTTAAAACATTTCTATTGTTGTTGTATTGATCCCATGTTGTGACATCACAATACATTCTGTCTCTAAGGCTCCGCCCACAAGCCACAGAGGGTCTGATCTCTTATGTACACTTTTATGACCACAAGCTTGAGAATTTTACAGGTTCAGATCTGATCGGCTGATCCTAACGTCTTGGTTCTGGATTGTAGCAGAAGCTCAAAACAAATTATTTGGTTTCCAGATTTGTGACAGATTTAGAAAAATTCTCCTCACCGCTGCATCTAAATCACTATACATGTGTGTACAGGTCAGAAATCACTCAGTGAAGGTGAATCACACGCTGCTGTTCAGATCCGTACACAGCTTCAAACTTCTTCACTCAAGTGTTTTAATGGCCTTTTATCTGGTTTATGTTCATTTTTAATTCAGATGAATTCAGTCTGATTGTGGGTTATGCAGAGGATAAACATTCAGGGAAGAGTGGAATTTATACATCTGTTCTCCAGCTGATTTATCACACACACACACACACACACACACAGAATATTACAATATTATTCGACTCATATTCATGTGAAGGGAAATCTGTGGTTTTGAAATTTACTCTGTTTTCCTCACAGCAGATGGAAATTATTTTTATTCAGAAATTATTTCTCCTGAGTTCCAGGAAAAACATTTTATAAGACGCTTGGTTCAATCACAGGTTTTATTATTATTATAGCACCAGGAGCTGTACAGGGAGAAGACAGGAGCAAGAACACACATTATGGATGCACAAAAACCTCTAGAACAAAAAGGAGTCACTTACTGGGTTCAACCTTTATCTCCATCCTAAGCTTTTATTCCCATAAAAACATCAGCACAAGATTGGATGCTGCTGTTTTCTGCTAATCTGAGAGCAGCTTCAGCTTCAGATAATTGGTTTAAGACTCACGAGAGGTTAGAACTCATCCCCACCAGACACAGTGCATCATGGGAAGTGCTTGAGGATAAACATTTAGACTGAAAGCTAGCACATCTTCCTGTCTGCACTTAATAATAATCTGCTAATGATATTAACGCCCGTTATTATCTGCTCTAAGATACTGATCATAAACCGAGATCATTAAATACTCCTCTTTACATACACACACAGTCGAGCTGTTTCTAGACGAGCAATCTTCACTTACAAACATATAAAAATACTCATTAACTAGTCTGATAAGAAAATAACGTATAAAAGTATATAGTAAAAACATTTAATTATGTTGTTCAGATGATCACATCCACCGTTTGTAACATTTTATAGTACAGTGTTAGTAAAACAAAAGCTAAGAGTTTTATCCCACATATAGGAACATGTGAAGGCAAAGAGGAAGACGACAAAAGTCAAATAAAACACAGGAAATGTGGAACAGTGACACAGCAGCATGTGTGAGAATGTTACTTTCTGAACTGCCAAAACACACACACATATACACACACACACACACATATACACACACACACATACACACACATATACACACACATATACACACACACACATGTATACACACACACACATACACACACACACATATACACACACACATACATACACACACACACACACATATGTACATACACACACATGTACATATACACACATGTACATACACACACGCACATGTACATACACACATGCACACACACACACACACACACACACACATATACACACACATATATACACACACACACACACACACACATATATACACACACACACATATACACACACACACACACATATATACATACATACACACACATATATACATACACATGCACACACACATATATACACACACACGCACACATATACACACTCATATATACACACACACACTCATATATACACACACATACACACACACATACACACACACACATATTTATACAAACACACAAATGAAGACATCTGAATCATCGCCCATGATTAATGTACAGAACTGTGCAAAAATCCAGGAAGATTCTGTGAAGTGAGAATTCTTTCAAAATGATTCACGAAAACAAAATATCAATATTTAACCTAAAGCCAGTCAGTATTTATGAGTGTTTAAAGCCTTTAAAGCTGCTTCGGTTCTCAAAGTGTTTTATCGTTTTATAAGAAAAATGTAAGATTTAAACCCTTCACATTTCTGCAGATTTCTCTTTGATCATGAGCAGAACTTATCATGAACAAGTTTACTGTAACATTTAAAGTTTAAAGACAGACATGAATTTTCTGTTAAGACTTTTGCACAGAGCTGTAGGTGAAGAATCAGGTTGTGGATTAACAGCAAAACAAAATCACAAAGAAGTTTATCGTAATAAAAAAAAAAAAAACATCGTCAGTTTATGCAAACAAATAAAGGCCTGAAAAATGACCAGTTTATTGACTTCTGTTTAATAACTTGTCAGAGATGGTCCTTGTGGAGGCACCGTGGTGTGCGCTGCTGTCAAGGAACAGTGAGGAAATAAAAAGAGTGTGAAGAGAAGAACCTGAGAGTCAGAACAGGGCAAGAAAAAAAAAAACAACCCCATAGCTGAAAGCAGGAAACTAGAGCACAAAAATTTCAACACATTAAAATCAGATTTTCACCAGAAGCGACAGAGCAACGGAGTGAGTGACAGGATGACGGAGAGTCAGAGCGACGAAGTGACCAAGCGACAGAATGAAAGAGTGACATAGTAACACACTGAGAGAACAAACCTTCAAACATCACTCCCAGAGTCAGCATGAGCTTAAGGCCTGTATGAACATTACACTCAGTCACTCTGTCTGTGGACAAACTGATAATACAGAGACGATTTTAATTTGCTTTCTGATGTTCAGTAGATGATTAGCACAAGAAAGAAGACAAATGTGGTACAAGACACTAAAAAGGCTTCAGAAACACAAAGCTGGCTAAAAGCCTCTTCATCAACATTCTTGTGTTGTCTATCCGTGATGTTTTAATCACTGTAAGGCAACAAAAAGCGTTCATGTTTAGTACATGTGTAGATGTGTAGTGTTGTGCTGAGGCGAGATTATAGGATTAATCTTTATGGGTGTTGTGATGTCAGTACAGTGAAGTGAAGATGAGATGCTCCGTCAGAGCTCCATCACAGGTTTGGTTCTTCATGTTGTTGTGTCTCTGAGTCAGATGACGCCAGCACACAGAGCTACTGTGTGTGTTTCATTTTTTTTTCTGAAGACATGCACGTGTGAGAAAGGCAACAATTCATCCACACAGGATGTGACGTCAAAAGGCAGGGTGGAAGGGGCAGGGATTGGTGATAGCAGCTGGATGAGTGGCAATGGTGATGGACCAATCAGACGATCACACAGTGGCAGCCGCTCTTGTCCTTCTCTTTACGTGTCGGCTCTGGTGAGGGCGGGCACTCCTGCTCCTGGAACTTCCTGTTGCAGGGAGGAAGTGGGTCACAGACAGTAGAAACACACACACAGATCATCCACAACATTACAGTGTTAAGTGTCATTACAGCGCCCCCTATCAGGTTGATGTTTTACAAGCAACAAAAAATGAAAACAATTCTTTTACAGGACACATTGTGATGTCTAGACCACTGGGTCAGCGAGTGCTGCAGGTTGGTCCTAGTGTCCTAGTGTGCTGTGTTTAGCGTCTCTGAGTTAAACAGAAGGAGGTGACAAAACATTTTAAAATATTGTGTGCTAATCCACCGAACTGAACTCATCTTAAAACACACACACACACACACACACACAGATTGCAAAAGCACTGTAAAAACAGTTAGAGCCAGATCACATTACCAATTTCTCAGGAATGTCACTAGCCACTGAACACCAGGAACACGTCAGACCCTCGTCAGTCACTCACATCCTAACACTTGCCCATTTTTTGCTGATGCCAAAGCAACTTTGAGAACCAACAGTTCAATAGCTGCCTAATATCTTTCATTTTCTGACAGGTAGAGCTATAACGAGATAATAAGATATTCACTTCCCCTGACAGTCATTTTAATGTTATGGCTGATCAGTGCTCTTGTGTGTGTGTGTCTGTGTGTGTGTCTGTGTATATATGTGTGTGTGTGTATATGTGTGTGTGTGTGTCTGTGTACATATGTGTGTGTGTGTGTGTGTCTGTGTGTGTGTCTGTGTATATATGTGTGTGTGTGTGTCTGTGTACATATGTGTGTGTGTGTGTGTGTGTGTCTGTGTATATGTGTGTGTGTCTGTGTATATATGTGTGTGTGTCTGTGTATATGTGTGTGTGTCTGTGTATATGTGTGTGTGTATATGTGTGTGTGTGAGCATATGTGTTTGTATATATGTGTGTAAATATATGTGTGTGTGTGTATATGTATGTGTGTATATGTGTGTGTGAGCGTGTCTGTTTGTGTGTATATGTGTGTGTATATGTGTGGATATGTATGTGTGTATATGTGTGTGTGAGCGTGTATGTGTGTCTGTGCGTGTGTGTGTATATGTGTGTGAGCGTGTGTGTATGTGTGTATGTGTGTGTGAGCGTGTGTGTATATGTGTGTGTGTGAGCGTGTGTGTGTATATGTGTGTGTGAGCGTGTGTGTGTGTGAGCATGTGTGTGTGTGTGTGTGTGTGTGAGCGTGTGTGTGTGTGTATATGTGTGTGTGTGAGCGCGTGTGTATATGTGTGTGTGTGAGCGTGTGTGTGTGTATATGTGTGTGTGAGCGTGTGTGTGTGTGAGCATGTGTGTGTGTGTGTGTGTATATGTGTGTGTGAGCGTGTGTGTGTGTGAGCATGTGTGTGTGTGTGTGTGTATATGTGTGTGTGTGAGCGTGTGTGTGTGTGTGTGAGCGTGTGTACATAGATAAAATGAAAGTGAGATTAAATTTAAAGCCAGAGATGGACATAAGACCTAAACAATACAGTTTCCATTCTGCAACACACCTGATGACACGGACAAGCTCATGGAAAGCCTGGTCTACATTCATGCGGATTTTGGCTGAAGCCTCCATGTAGGTGACTTTGAGCTGGCGAGCAAGTTGCTGCCCCTCCTCAGGACTCACCTGTAAAACACACACAGGATTGTCATGAGTAAGAGTTTACTTATTGTATGTCATTATAATTTACCACTGGATTTATTTTACAGCTTTATAGGATTTGTGACAGGTTTAATTTCACATTAATGATAATAAATGTCACATTTACACCTTCATCTCCTCTTTCATCTAATAATTCCATTTCTCAAAGCTTTCAAAGTAACTGATGACCAAATGAACGCTAGAATATAAAGTTAGTGTTTATTCTGGTGCAAGAAATACTTTATGTGTTTAGATTTAATGAACGTTCTGAAGTTTTGGCTGTATTCCTGTAGAGGGCAGCATAACATCAACCCTGTGTGTGTGTGTGTGTGTGTGTGTGTGTGTGTGTGTGTGTGTGTGTGTGTATTATTTCAGTTAAAATCAGATTATTTGTGTAGCGCTTTTAATAATTCACATTGTCTTAAAGCAGCTTTACAAAAGTATAAAAACAGAATAGAAGTTGTAAATTTTAAAATTAAGTTATTATTTATCTCTAACATTATCCCTAATGAGCAAGTCTAAGGTGACGGTGGTGAGGAAAACCTCCCTGAGATGATATGAGGATGAAACCTTCTCAGACTCAGACGTGAACCTCATCCTCATTTGTGAGACACTGGACAGGAAATGATGTCGATGTAAAAAATGTTGATATAAATAATTTTAATGTAATCTGTTTAGGGGGGTCACGGTGTCTTAGTGGTTAGCACGTTCGCCTCACACCTCCAGGGTCGGGGTTCGATTCCCACCTCCACCTTGTGTGTGTGGAGTTTGCATGTTCTCCCCGTGCCTCGGGGGTTTCCTCCGGGTACTCCGGTTTCCTCCCCCAGTCCAAAGACATGCATGGTAGGTTGATTGGCATCTCTGGAAAATTGTCTGTAGTGTGTGAGTGAATGAGTGTGTGTGTGTGTGTGCCCTGTGATGGGTTGGCACTCCGTCCAGGGTGTATCCTGCCTTGATGCCCGATGATGCCTGATGATGCCTGAGGCACAGGCTCCCTGTGACCCGAGGCAGTTCGGATAAGTGGTAGAAGATAAATGAGTGAGTGAGTGAGTGATCTGTTTACATAATTACACTATGGTTATGTATTATATTCTGTCTTGTATGTATTTGTGTGTTCAGTCCTTCAGGTTGGTCCACTTCATACTCCAGTCTTCCGGTTCTTTCTACTCATTATCACTTCCTCCCAGAGATGACGTCATTATTACGCATCAGTATATGACAAAATGACGGTTTCTCAGGACTTGTCAAGATAGCTGTTCATTCAGAATGAGATGTTTCCCAGAATGAGTCAGTGGTGTTTTCTTTCGTTCTGGACATGCAGGTGTTTGTAAAACGTACTTGTGGCCAAATCCCGTCTACTCCCGAGCTCAGAGTTTTCTGAGGTCCCAGTTTGACACCTCTTCTCTCCTGACCTGCCTGATCCATCCCAATGTTCTACTTCTGGTTGGAGTCTCGTTGTTTACTGCTACTGGAGGGTACCGGCCCTCCATGGACAGCCTGGAGACTCATGGGACTGTTGTGGATTGGAGAACTTCTGCTGCAGCTGTCAGTTTTATGCTCGGGTCTCTAACGCTTAACATCTGAAGGCTTCGGCAGGAAGAAAAATGAACTCAGAAATTAAATCTATAATGAACTCAGAAATTACGCTGACCTACCTTAAGTTGCTCTGGAGCTCTTGGTTCCACAATCACACTTGACAATAAACAGTTGGAAAAAAGAACGATTTATAATCTCACGCTCCAGTGTCACCCAGATGAGGATTGGTTCTCTTTTGAGTTCCACTCAAGGTTTCTTCCTCACATTGACTCACTGAGACTTTCCATGCCACCACTGCCTCAGGCTTGGTCATTAAATATAAACATAAATTTAATTTTTAAACTTTGTCATTTTTATTCTATATTTTTTATTTCTTTCAAGCTGTATAGAGACGATGTTAAAAGGACTAAACAAATACATTTTAATTGAATTGAATGACAGTATTTTGTCAGGAGTGTCGCACGCTTCTGTCACGCTTGTCACACGTGAGACCCAATCAGGTTATTCCACCTTTACCTCTACAGCCCAGTTCAAAGCGTCTGAGTGTTGTGTTGATTGTGTTGGTCCTCAGCCCAAGACCCATTGCAATGCTACCACTTATTTTCCAGAGGCTATTCTATGTATGCTCTCAAGTCTGTCATCAAATCACTAGTAAAATTCTGCTCTAGGTTTGACCTGCCGAAGTGTCACAGACAGATCATGGCAACTTCATGTCACCTGTTCTCTCAGGTATTTTGAAAGTTGTAAATTAGCCATCAGGTCCCAATCACCCAGGGTGCCCATCACCCTGAGGTGGCCATCACCCTGAGGTGCCTATCACCCAGGGTGCCCATCACCCTGAGGTGCCCATCACCCTGAGGTGCCTATCACCCTGAGATGCCCATCACCCTGAGGTGCCTATCACCCTGAGGTGCCCATCACCCTGAGGTGCCCATCACCCTGAGGTGCCTATCACCCAGGGTGCCCATCAACCTGAGGTGCCCATCACCCTGAGGTGCCTATCACCCTGAGGTGCCCATCAACCTGAGGTGCCCATCACCCTGAGGTGCCCATCACCCTGAGGTGCCCATCACCCTGAGCTGCCCTTGAACATTTCTATCAGACATTTAAGAACATGCTGTACGCATATTGTATGAAAACTGGGATTGACTGAGATGAGTGTGTTCCTCTTTTGTTATTTACAGTATGTGTCTCTTGGATTTAGTCTTTTCAAGCTTTTATTATGACTGTATATGACACACAGTACGGGAAATCATTAAAGTTCTACAGGAGCAACGGTCGTCACCAGCAACCAGACACCAAGAGAAGTCTATTTTAATGTTCTTGCCCTTCATGAGTGTTTGATGGTAGCAAGGGATCCTGCTCACAAAGCTTTAAGCTCCTCTCAGGATGACATGAAGGACAGTATAATCTTAAGCCCATTTGTTTCATGCTGGAGATGAAGTTTTACCCTCGTGCTAGTGCTCAGTTCTTTACTCCAGCCCAGCTTCACTGGACAATATGAATTTAGACAGAAACTTAACCGCACTAATTATTTAATCAATACTCCTGATCGCAAATATACAATTGTATCTGCCAGAAAAATTCACTGAAGAAATACCATGTTCACACCTCATCCCCTGTGCTGCTTACCTTCACACACTGGTGCTGGAGTTTAACACTACTGGAGCTAGTATTTACACTGAATTTAGTTAAATGGGAACGATGAAACCTTTGGCTGCTAAAATCCAAGACAACTGTGTATTTGCTCTTAAAACATTTACATTTACAGCATTTAGCAGACACCCTTATATCCAGAGCCACTTACATTTTATCTCATTTTTATACAACTGAGCAATTGAGGGTTAAGGGCCTTGCTCAGGGGCCTAGCAGTGGCAGTTGGTGGACGTAGGAATCGAACTCACAACCTTCCGATTGGTAGCCCAACACCTTAACCACTAGGCTACAACATCCCTAAAACAATGGGGGGAGGACGTGGCCTAATGGTTAGAGAGTTTGACTCCTAACCCTAAGGTTGTGGGTTCGAGTCTCGGACCGGCAATACCACGACTGTGGTGCCATTGAGCAAGGCACCGAACCCCCCCCAACTGCTCCCCGGATGCTGCAGCATAAATGGCTGCCCACTGCTCCGGGTGTGTGTTCACGGTGTGTGTGTGTTCACTGCTGTGTGTGTGTATGTGCACTTTGGATGGGTTAAACACAGAGAACAAATTCTGAGTGTGTGTCACCGTACTTATGTCACATCACTTTTCACTTTAAGACGAGACCTCTAATGGTTTCTGGGCATCATACATATGTTTTGTTCTATCTTATATATAATGTCATGCCATTTGCAGCACTTGGCAGCCCACACACACACAACCACGCACACATACACAAACACACATACACAAACATCTCTACCTGTCTCTGTAGTTCTAGATCGGCCTTGTTGCCCACAAGGATCATGGGAAACTCATCCCGGTCCTTCACCCTCAGAATCTGTCTTTGGAATTTGTAGATTTCCTCAAAGCTGCAGGACAAACGCACAAACACACACACATACACACACAGTACATGCAGTGAGTAAAAGGTAAAAGGTTTTTTGTTTGACTCACCTTCTTGAGCTTGACGTCAGTGTGTTTTAAGTGTTCACTGAGGTTTTCGTACCCTTTTTCCCTAATATTTTGTATGGTCACTTTTGTTTGTTACATTTTTCACTTTATCATCGTAATCAGTAAGTACGGTAAACATTCAGCTTGTCCAGATTCAGGTTCTCTAAGGTAATTTTCCATGTAGGAGCTAACGATATACGCCTTGGACAGTCAGAGGTTACTGAGTAATAGGCGATGGCGATGTCCAATGCTGTAGTATGCTCTGGTCCCATCCCAATGCGGCGTGGCAATGTAGCTTACCGCAGGTTATGGTAGCTGAACTGTTGGATGTCCAGGTGGTGCTCTGAAAACGATGTGGGCATCATAGATAATTGGAGCACTTTTGAGGGCAAGGCTGACCTGTTAGGACTCGGGAAGGTGCTGCTCTCATTTCTTTCAGCATAGCACATAATAACAGGCCTATTTAATCTGTGACAATCCGTCGTCAGGGCCAGGGAGCAGACAAACAGGCTAATCCGACCGTCTGCTAGCTGCAGTGAGTCGTCACCCAGGGTTCACAATATATAGACTGTTTTCAAAGCTAAACAAAACTATAAACACTTGTTAAAACATTGGTTTTAGTAACCTTAATAGCATAAAATTTGATCATAGTGAATGCACAGCCAGCAAATTTGATCTGAAGCTAGGACTGTTAAATATAAGAGCTCTTATGGCTAATGAAATGATTACTGATCAGAAGTTTAGTGTTGTGTTTAACAGAAACATGAATCAAACCAAACCAGTTTGTCGCATTAAACGAAGCTTGTCTGCCCGGTTATAGTTATATACTGTACATCAGCCACGCCTACCAGTTAGGGGAGGAGTCAGGCGAGGAGGCAGGGGAGGAGGCAGGGGAGGAGGTGTCGCAGTTATTCATGATGATAATCAAGATGTCAAGCAAGAATCTAGACACATGTTTAACTCATTAAAAGTTCTTCATACTAACAGAACGTATGTAGCCACAAAAAAAGTCTACTGAGTCAGTTCCTCTAATTATTTACAGACCTCCTGGACCATATTCTGAATTGTTTCTTTAGACAAAGCAGTAATTGTTGGAGACTTTAAGATTCATTTTGATAAGTAAGATCCCCTGAGAACAGCAGATGTTTCCACCTTAGATTCAGTAGAAGTTAACCAGAATGTAATAGGACTCACTCATAATGGAGGTCACACTCTTGATCTTGTCCTAACCCTCGGATTAAATATAGAAAATATAGTCACAGTGTCTCAAACAGAAGCTGTCTCTGACCACTATCTCATTTTATTTAAATTGTGCTTCTGACACGATATTTACAATTTGCCACATCATCGTGTTAAACCTACATTTACATCCACTACTGAATGATCATCCATGATTAGATCACCATCTGACCCACAGAACTTGGTCAGGTGACTGACTATTTAGAGTCAGTGTTTCACTACACTGTAGATTTTGTAGCTTGTACTGTGGTACAGTGACAACACACAAACTTTAAAACAATCAGCTAGGAAACTAGAACGTAAATGGAGTCAAACTAAATGATCAGTATTTCGATTATCATGGAAGGAAAGCCTTCATAGCTACAAAAAATCATTAGTGCTGCCAGATCAGTGTATTTCTCCAGCCTTATTGTAGATAACAAAAATAATCCTACATTTTTATTTAATACTGTAGAAAAATTAACTAGGAATAAAAACACTGTCGAAAAAGTGTACACCATCTATTTTTAGCAGTAACGACTTATTTCAGTGGAAATAATTAATAACATCAGAGAGAAAATTTAGACAATTAATTAAGGTAGCCTTCTTTAATCTCAGAAATATCACTAAGAAGAAATATGATGTCATTACATGATGCAGAAACACTAGTTCATGCATTTGTTACCTCTAGGTTGGATTATTGTAATGCTTTACTGTCTGGATGTTCCAGTAGGAGCATAAACAAGCTCCAGTTAGTCCAGAACACAGCAGCTAGAGTCCTAACTAGAACCAGAAGATATGAACATATCACCCTGATCTTATCCTCATTGTATTGGCTTCCAGTCAAGTTTCACATTGATTATAGAATACTATTATTAACCTATAAAGCACTTAATGGTCTCACACCACAGAACCTGAGGGATCTTTTGTTTTTTTTTATGATCCGTCACTCTTAGTTCAATCAAAAAAGAAATGGTAGTACCATTCCAGCAGGGGGCAGTATTTTTTCTCACAGAGCCCCACAGTTATGGAACAGACGTCCAATTAGTGTTCAGGACTCAGACACAAAGTCTCAGTGTTTAAGTCCAGGCTAAAAACACATTTTTTTAGTTTAGAGTTTTATTAATAGGCATTGCGTCCTAACCCTGGCGATTGGTGATCGCTCTTTTGGGACAGATCTGTACGGACAGCCCATAATGTCAGTCATCTTTGTGCTCAGGTCTTCATCAGTGAACATTCGAAGACTTCAGCAGGAAAGGATGTGTTTAGTGTTAAGTATGTAATAAACTCCGAATTTACGCTGACCCATTAGTTCCTCAGGAACTCTTGGTTCCACTGGACTATAAACTCTCCCTCTCTCAGAAAGCATCAGAGGGCAGAGAGAGGTTAATGTAAATACAGCACAAAAGTACTGTTTACAACACACACACACACACACACACACACACACACACACACACACACAGCAGAAAAGGTGCTTTGAAATGGTGTGTGGTAAACAAAATGAAGGTCATACAAAGTTGGGGGTTTGAGAGCATGAGACAGGAATGATACTCACCTGCCCCGGTCAGTGACAGAGAAGACAAGCAGGAATCCCTCTCCTGTCCTCATATACTGTTCTCTCATAGCCCCGAACTCTTCCTGTCCCGCCGTGTCCAATACTGAACACACACACACACACACACACATTAAACACCAACAGAGCAAAGCTTCTGCTTCTGAATTTTCACCTTGTATAAAAGACATCACTGAGTAGTGATGTTTGATAATGTTCTAATATAAGGTTCTATATATAGAGAGTGACAGTACAAAAAAACAGTACATGAAACTCAAACAACTTTTTGTTTCCTCATGTCTCCAGCTTGCATCCTGAGCTCTAGTTCTGTCTGTGTGGAGTTCCACATGTTCTCCCTGTGTCTCTGTGGGTTTTCTCCAAGGTTCTCCAGTTTCCTCCCTAAAACCTGCAGGTAGGTGGACTGTCTATAGAAAACATGGACAAATGTGTGTGTGTGTGTGTGTGTGTGTGTGTGTGTGTATGTGTGTGTGTGTATGCGTGTGTGTTAGACTGGAATCACATCCAGGATGTATTCCTGCCTCTCATGCAGTAGTCCTGGGAGAGATTCCGGATCCCTAATCAAGATAAAGCCCATACTGAAGCACTAAACTCCTTAACACCGTTTTATAAAGATGTTAGTCTAAGTTTCAGGTTCTAAAAGGGTTTATATGTCTAGTATTAATGTCATGGTATTAATGTCCCTTTCCAGTGACTGGATCACAAGGGGAGAGCCGAGACTCCCAGATTTCTCCAGTGAGCTCTTGTAATCAGTTCTGCATGAGAAAGACATCACACTTATTTACTACATCAGTCTTCCTCCACATTTGTTTTCAGGTAGAAATGTCCCATTAATCTGATCTCATACCATTATGAAAATTAGGAATGAAGGCTAGATGAGACAAGGAAAGAAGTTATAAAAATCAGCACGTTTGTCTCTGCTGGTAGAGTGATGCCTATATCCATTAAGTCCTCAGAAGAGAGCTTTATTTCCAAACATTCTCATTATGATGTTAATGATATATTTTACAGCCATAGCAGCAGCACAGGTGATTATTTGTTCCTGTGTTGTTGTGTATGAAAGCTGGAAACAGCATAAACTTAACTCACAGATTCATGGCCCACAAACTTGGCTACCATGGACTATACCTCCAAACACACACACACACACACACAGTACTGTCCTATGTTATTTCTCTGCATACACAAATCCGTCTGCCCTTGGCTTGACACTTGCCTGTTTTTTATAATGTTGAAACTGCCATTTTTAATATAGCATTTGTCTGCAACTGGTGCTGTCTATGCCACATGACAGAGATTGTTCAATGAAAAATTAAACAAGATAAAATGCAGAGTCTGGTCTCTCTGCAGCAGAACGGAACTGAAAACACTAACATGCTCAGAACCAGGACTGAATATTACAGTACTTATGAATAAGGTTCAAGGTTCATTATTGCCAATGCCACCATTTAGGAACTTGGTGCTTGCTCACCCTCTCCACTGCTGCACCATTGATGGTTAGTGGCGGGTGCTCAGGAGGTCCTCTTCTGATGTTGAAGACAATTTCTTTGGTCTTCCCCACGTTGAGGAAGAGGTTGTCGTCATTGCACCACTTGACCAGTCGGCTCACCTCGCTCCTGTAGTTGGCCTCATTGTTGTTGGAGATGATGCCCACTACAGTCGTGTTGACGACGATGTGGTTTGTACTGTAACTGGGTTCACAATCATGGGTCAACAGGGTGAAGAGAAGTGGACGCTTGTGGCATCCCTTTGCTTAGCGTGGCAATCTTAGATGTTTTTCCATCGACCCATACGTTCTGTGGTCTCTCTGATAAAAAGTCCAGTAGCCAGTTACAGAGAAGGAAGTTGCGTCCCAGGTGTCTCAGTTTGTTAATTAGCTGCTAGGGAATGATTGTGTTAAATGCTGAACTAAAATCTAAGAACAGCATTCACACATAGGAGTCTCTGGTATCCAGGTGTCTAAGAGCTGGATGAAGAGTGGCTGAGATGGCATCCTTCATAGACCTGTTGGTTCTGTACAGTATGCAAACTAGAACGGGTTGTGGGCAGATGGAAGAATTTATTTAATGTGCTGCATGACAAGTCGCTTGAAGCACTTTATAATGACGGGGATCAACGTGGTGTTCGTTGTGGTTGGATGGGTGCGGCTTCTTTGGGACGGGAATTATTGGGGTAGCCTTGAAACACTTAGGGACGACTGTTTGACACAGTAATATGTTAAAGATGTCAGATAGTACATCCTTGAGTTCTTTAGCATAGTCCTTTAGAATCCGACCAGTAATGTTGTCTGGTCTGGCTGCCTTGCATGGGTTGATCCCCAGGAGGATCTTTTCCATTCTCACTGTGATCAGACATAGTGTTTAATTACCCTTTTTGGTTAATATTTTGCGTTGTCACTTTCGTTTATTACATTTTTTACGTTTCTATTACAGTTCATTTTATTCCTCTTCTTCAGGAGATGCTTTTTTGTTTCCTGTCTTTAAACAGCTAGCGGAGAAATCGCTCTTCTGATCTTATCTTATAATATTCCGATCTGATCCAAGTCAAAGGTGCGTAATCATTAAGTATGGCAAACTTTCCAGCTTGCAGTGTGTAAGCTGCAGCAGCTCATTAATTCTTCCTCCGTCGTTAGCGTTAATTTTACTTGTGATAAGTGTATTTTAGTTAGCTCTCTGACAGAGAAGACCTTAGCTTTAGAGGTGAGCAATCAGACACTAGAGAGGGATAGCGGTATTCGTGTAGTTTCTGTAGAGGAAAATCTGGATGCCTTAGGCGAAGTTAGAAACCCTCTTGCATTAAAGCCCTTACAGCGGGGCGAATGGGTGACGACTCGGTGGCATAGTAACAGAGCCAAAGCTAATGCATAGGCTTGCTCACGGGAGCATCGCTAATCTCTGCTTCACATGTCTAATAGGTTTGTTCTCCTCAGTGAAGCACCTGTCTAGAAACCTGAAAGAGCTCTAATTATAGGAGACTCCATCTTAAAGCATGTCAAATTAGCTAAGTCTTTAGGGGCTCCAGCAGCACTGGTTAGGTGTATTCCGGGAGACAGGGCGCTGGACATAGCAGGAAATCTTAAGGTCTTAGGCAAGCATAGGTACTTGTACGCCTTCATCAGTCAGAGATTACTGCGAGTAATATTGTAGAGGTGTTTAAATTAACGAAGGCGATGTCCGATGCTGTAGTATGCTCTAGCACTTTTGTGAGCAAGGCTGGCCATTTAGGACAGGACAGTGTCCATCCCACTCACGAAGGTGCTGCTCTCATTTCTTACAGCATAGCACATAGTTTAAGACCAGGCCTAGTTAATCGGTTACAATCCAGAGCCAGGGCCAGGGAGCAGACAAACAGGCTAATCCGACCGTCTGCTAGCTGCAGTGAGTCGTCACCCAGAGTTCACAATATAGAGACTGTTTTCAAAGCTAAACAATAAACTAGAAACACTTGTTAAAACATTGGTTTTAGTAACCTTAATAGCATAAAATTGATCATAGTGAATGCACAGCCAGCAAATTTGATCTGAAGCTAGGACTGTTAAATATAAGAGCTCTTGCATATAAAGCTCTTATGGCTAATGAAATGATTACTGATCAGAAGTTTAGTGTTGTGTTTAACAGAAACATGAATCAAACCAAACCAGTTTGTCGCATTAAACGAAGCTTGTCCACCTGGTTATAGTTATATACTGTACATCAGCCACGCCTACCAGGCAGGGGAGGAGTCAGGCGAGGAGGCAGGGGAGGAGGCAGGGGAGGAGTCAGGCGAGGAGGCAGGGGAGGAGGCAGGGGAGGAGGTCTAGACACATGTTTAACTCATTAAAAGTTCTTCATACTAACAGAACGTATGTACCCACAAAAAAAGTCTACTGAGTCAGTTCATAATGGAGGTCACACTCTTGATCTTGTCCTAACCCTCGGATTAAATATAGAAAATATAGTCACAGTGTCTCAAACAGAAGCTGTCTCTGACCACTATCTCATTTCATTTAAAGTGTGTGCCACAGAACATGGTCAGGTGACTGACTATTTAGAGTCAGTGTCTCGCTACACCCTAGATAATGGAATAATATTCATGAACTGTATCAGTCAGGATTTAGGCCTCATCATAGCACAGAGACAGCGCTGGTTAAAGTGGTAAATGACCTGTTACTGGTCTCTGATCAGGGTTGTGTCTCTTTGTTGGTGTTACTTGATCTTAGTGCAGCTTTTGATACCATTGACCATGTTATTTTACTTGATAGACTAGAACATGTTGTTGGTGTTAAAGCGACAGCTCTCTCCTGGATCAGGTCTTATTTGACAGAATGATATCAGTTCATAGATCTAAATGGTGACCACTCTAAATAAACTAAGGTAATGTTCGGTGTTCAGCAAGGTTCTGTTTTCGGACCATTGCTATTCTCCCTATTTATATATATGTTACCTCTTGGTGCAATTATTAATAAACATGGTATTGACTTCCACTGTTACACTGATGACACACAGCTATATGTTTCAGCAGTCAGATGTGAGTCAGCAGCTTAATAAGACTGAAGATTGTGTGAAGGACATTAGACAGTGGACGCCTACTAACTTCCTCCTTCTTAACTCTGACACACAGAAGTTCTTGTAATAGGACCACATGGTCTTTCTATTACATCATGTGCAGCAGTAAAAGACCTCGGTGTGATTATTGATACCGGTCTCTCATTTGAAGCTCACATAAATAACACCACAAGTGTCGCCTTCATTCATCTCAGAAATATTGCTAAGATAAGAAATATGATGTCATTACATGATGCAGAAACACTAGTTCATGCATTTGTTACCTCTAGGTTGGATTATTGTAATGCTTTACTGTCTGGATGTTCCAGACAGTTATACTATTATTAACCTATAAAGCACTTAATGGTCTCACACCACAGAACCTGTGGGATCTTTTGTTTTTTTATGATCCGTCACGCCTACTTCAATCAAAAGGTTATTGAAGGCTTGAGGGCTATTTGGTAGTACCTCAAGTAGAAAAGTCTCCAGCAGGGGGCAGAGCTTTTTCTCTCAGAGCCCCACAGTTATGGAACAGACTTCCAATTAGGGTCTAGCTTTTTATGAATAGCATTTCTGGGTAAAGGAGCAGATCTGGAGGGTTCATGGTAATAGAGTGTTTGGTGAACTGGGATGTCTGGATGTTGTCTCCTTACCACCTTCACAAGTCGCTCAGGTTTGCAGACTGTGGAGTGGTTGGACGCTTTACATCCCAGGAAGCCCTCATGTCTGTGTCACCTTCTGGCTCTAGACTTTTAGTTATGATGTCATAGCTAGTCTTGGAGTCTCTGTCTGCTCTTTACACATAACATACATTGTCCATCAGCTGATTACAATCATACCTAACAATTTTCACCTCTCCCTCCCTCCCTCCCTCTCTCTCTAGCTATATATGCCACTCCCGAGCGCCCAGTGTTCCAAGTTCCTAGTCTGATCGTCTCTACTTACGGAGCTCCTTCGTCAATCCTGACAGAAGGAATTAGTGTTGGGTCTGTGCTGAACTCAGAGTTTATGATGACCCATTAGTTCCTCAGGAGCTCTCGGTCACACTGATTATAAACTGTTGTAGAAAGAACATTATTTACATTTACACTATTTACTGTACAGTGTCACCCAAATGAGGATGAGGTTCACTTCTGAGTCTGGTTCTTCTCAAGGTTTCTTCCTCATATGATCTCAGGGAGTTTTTCCTTGCCGCTGTCACCTCCGGCTTGCTCGTTAGGGATAGGGATAGATATATAATATCATAAATTTTAAGTTAATCTTTTTAAATTAATTTTAAACTTTAATTGTATGTATTCATTTATTCATTTTTGTTCTTATTTTTTCTTCTTTTTATTTTACATATATATAAATTTCCTCTCTTCTGTTTTTTATACTTCTGTAAAGCTGCTTTGAGACAATGGAAATTGTTAAAAGCGCTATACAAATGAATAGAATTTGAACATACAGCCTGGTCCTGTGGGAGAGCTGTGATCTTCTGTGCTGTGTTGGGTCTCTAATCGGCCAAAGAATTCATTGAGGCTGTAAAGCAGAGATCACCGGCTCTAAAGCCTGTATCAGTATCACCAGCTCTAAAGCCTGCATTCCTAGCCGTCAGAAGCCTGTGCACTTTTCCTGTCAGCCGTAGTTTCTGGTTTGCCTAAATAGTGATGGTTTTCCTGTGTGTGACATCATCAGTGCATTTTGAGATGTAAGCAGTAACAGCCTTGATATATTCCTCTATGTCTGTGTGGTCATTGTAAGTTGCTGCTTCCTTAAAGATGTCTCAGTGTCTTTAAAGGCGGACTGCGCCCCCTCTGGCCACACACATACTTCCTTCTTGGTTGGTCTGGTGACTCTCACCTTTGGTCTGTATGTAGGTTTGAGCATAACGGTGATGTGGTCAGAGAGACTGAGGTGGAGGAGAGCGAAGGCTTTGTATGCTCCTTTGCTGTACACCTTTGATGTATTATAACCCCTTCTGTGAAAGTCTATGTGCTGATGAAGTTTTGGTAGAAAAGTGATTACCAGTCTATCAGTGAGCAACAGACAGGACTTTAAAGATTCGGTCGCTGTTGTTATCTTTGGGCGGGACGTAAACAGCCACGAGTAAAATCACTGTAAATTAGGTAGATAATAATAAACTCTACTAGGGGAGAGGTTCAATTGTGTCATTTAACCACATCTCTGTAAAGATGAAAACACAGCACTCTCTCACCTCACGCTATGCAGAACGTAGAAGTTGTATGGTCTATTGTATGGTTGTATGGTCTATTTTATTATCCAGTGACCGCTAAAATGAAGGATGGAATCGTGGGCCTGTGTGGGTTAGCTGCTAGCCTAGCTTAGATGCCTTCGCGTTTTCCTCGCTTTTGCTTCCTCTCACAGCGCTTACAATGCCTCGTCACTGGGTGAGGTGTAGCAGACGAGGTCGGTGTGTTGGTCGGAAGGCAGAAAATGTTCCTCAGATATGGTTTCCTCACATTCCTCAGATGTGGTTTATTGTCCTTCTTTCAATCCCCAAAACAAAATAATGACAGTATTTTACATGGAACAAAGTAAACGGCGAACATGAACATGAACTAAAAGCATTCGAAAACGCACAATTGAACACCGATGTCGGAGAGCGAGGGGCCGCTACATGAGTACACGCCGTCTTGAAAGGAGAAATAAACACTATCTGTACAAAAACAACCGTAATCCATAATAAAATCTCCTTGACATTGATTTGTGTTGATACTGTAAATGATGTGGGTCTGTAAGTGTTTAGTTTGTTGTGTGTAGAAAACTGTAGAAGTGTTTGAACTGCAGAGAGAAAAACAGGTCACTTTATATTTCCCTTTCTGTGTGTGTGCAGTGAGTGAATTTAGTAAGAGCTAAATTTCCAACACACACACACACACACACACTCCTGTTACAGAACTGAGAGACGAGGTTACAGAGTTTAATCAATGCTGTCTGCTTTTTCATGTCCACGGAGAGTTGCTTTTGGGAAAGATCCTGATTCCAGACACAGCTTCTCTAAAATAATGAATTTTATCCTCTTCATGGATCAAACACTCACATTCCAACATCACTGTGCTGCTGCAGGTCTTTAATCAAAGCTGAATTCAACAATCCAACTATTACATCACCTTTATTTTTAATCATATCTGAAATCATGGAGGTTAGTGAGGAATGTGTGAGTCATTCTGTGGTGGAGATGCAAACAATAAAAATAAAATGAGTTTAAAAGTGAACTAATGCAACAAAATAAAAACAGACAGAGACAGCAGATTATTAGCATTAATCCAAACTGGAATAATTATAATTTAAACCATCTCTGTCTGATCTGTGTGTGTAGTGAGTGTATTTAGTGCACGTGTGTGTGTGTGTGTGTCTGTGTGTGTAGTGAGTGTATTTAGTGTGTGTGAGTATAGTATAGTATAATGTATGTAATACGTAGTGTATTGTAGTGAGTGTATTTAGTGCACGTGTGTGTGTGTGTGTGTGTGTGTGTGTGTGCTTACTGTCAAGCCGTGCAGGTCTCTCATCGATCACACACTGCTTGGTGTACGAGTCCTCGATTGTGGGATCATAATCAGTGACAAAGTAGGACTAAAGTAAAGAGAAGATAAAATAATCAGAATCCTCTTAATATCTGAACACAGTTAATAAACCTTTATAATATCAGGTTAGTATTTAAATATCATTTTAATATTTAATCAAATTCTTTAAAAAAGGATCATAATATAATTAATCAAAACTAGTTAATTATGTGATCGTAACACATGATAATTAAATTAATTATTTTCATGTAATTCAGGCAAACTATGAAGTCAAATATTTTGTTCAGATAAATCAGTGAAGAAGCTGCATGTGACGGTCATAAACCGTACATGCTATTCTGATCAGGGCTAGATCTGTGTGTGTGTGTGTGTGTGTGTGTGTGTGTGTGTGTGTGTGTGTGTGTTCTTTCATGTGTGTGTATTCTTTCAACAAAGCAGTGTTTAAGGGAGGAAAAAAAACTTTTGTGTTTTTAGTATAAATAGCACAGACATACACATACACACACAGCCATACACCACGCACACATACACTACACACACACACACACACACACACACACATACACATACACACAGACACATACACATACACTACACACACACACAGACATACACACACGCATTCATACACCACACACACAGACACATACACACACAAATACACACACACACCCCACACACACACACACCCCACACACACACCCCACACACACATTCATACACCACATACACACACACACACACACACACACACACGCATTCATACACCACACACACAGACACATACACACACAAATACACACACACACACCCCACACACACACACCCCACACACACATTCATACACCACATACACACACACACACACACACACACACACATTCATACACCACACACACAGACACATACACAGACACACACATACATACACTACACACACACACAGCTGATGCTGTGATTAGAAACATAATGATGAGTGTAACTCATAACTACCCCCTGCCACATTCAAACAGAGCCAGAGTGGATTTGTTTGCATTGCACACATACCAGTGAGGAAGAAAAGCACACCCAGTCTGCTGGGAGGGAGGGAGGGAGGGAGAGAGAGAGAGAGAGAGAGAGAGAGAGAGAGAGGGAGGGGGAGAGAGGGAGGGGGAGAGAAAGAGGGACAGGGAGAGAGAGTGAGAGAGAGGGCGAGAGAGAGGGCGAGAGAGAGAGGGGGGGGGATAGAGAGACAGAGAGAGAGAGAGAGAGAGAGAGAGAGAGAGAGAGAGAGAGAACACATGTACAGAGGCTCTCAGTCAGTGTTACATCTCTGTACCTCGTGTCCACCATCCACACAAACTGAACTTATTAGTAGCTCCACCCGCTAAACTCCGATTTAAATGTCAACCACTCGAGTTAAAAAGAACTGTGATTATTATTTAAACAACACTGACAGATTCTTGACAGAATTGTGTGTGTGTGTGTGTGTGTGTGTGTGTGTGTGTGTGTGTGTGTGTGTGTGTGTGTGTGTGTGTGTAGAGAGAGACAGACACAGAGAGAGGGAGAGGCTTGGTGCTCATAAATAGGGGGTCACTGATTAAAGAGCATTTGTCAGTTTCCATGACAACAGTGTGAGTGTGATGGAAAGCAAAGTGAATCACTCCGTCCTCTCGGAGTGGAAAAGTGAAAAATCCAAGGGAAGTTCCACCTACACCACATGGCAGCCAGCAAGGCATTCTGGGTAATCATGATATCACAGTGAAGATGGTTCATTTAGTTCTCTCGCTTATATCAGTCCTGTCATCAACACAGTTATCTCTGAAAACCTGCACACTTCCTCAGCGCAAACACACACACACACACACACACACACACACAGCTGTGGCACCAGATGTGCAGAGTGCTCTCATCAACACACTCATCTATATGATCAGAATAAACAGAACAATGTTACAGTGAATTATTCTTTATCTTTCAGGATGTGGGGTTTGTTTATATTCACATAGACACTTCGTTTCAGAACAGGTTATAAATATGAAGTAGTTTCCGTAACATTTAGTGATTACTTAAGTTTATTGCCAGTTTATTACCAGCGGACCATTTGCTGGTTATTTTCCTGTGAATGAGCCGTTTCTATAAAAACTGTAACATATTATAAGCTTTCATATAAAGCTGTAACATGCAGCTGCGCTACTGTCAGATCTGCTGTTACTGACCAATCAGAATCGCCCTGATGACGGTCTGAGAGCTTTAAGGCCACGTTCACACTGCAAGTCTTAATGCTCAATTCGGATATTTTATTTTATATTTTTATTTATATTTATATTTTCGGTTTATTCTGATTTTAGATACGACTGCCTTTAGGAATGTAACAGCAGGAAGAAGTAGTTCAGTGTGAACGCTATAATAAAACCATTTTGTTATGATGTTGAACGCAGTAGAGCTGAACACAAGGTTCTGAGGACATCATGTCACTCATAATGAAGAAGTTTGAAGGTTTTGCAGGCACCTCTACAGCAGTGGTGATTTACCATTACCCACTAGTTAAGGATGGTAATGAGCTAATAAGTAAATATTAGATTAATTACTATAAACAGGTACATGTAGCATGTAGCATGTGAATGTTTGGAACTGCAACGATCTGGATTGGTTACACAAAGCATGTAAAGCAATAAAGAAAAAAATGTTTAAAGGGTGATGTTCAGGACATGTTTTGATATACAGCACTCAGGTCTCGGTCTCTTATTTCCTGTTCCTGCAGAACATTTCAGGTGGGACTGACCACAAAATGCTGTAATAAACAGATGACTTGTAGTAAACTCTGCATTCTACATCTTACAGTCCAGGCTCGACTCACACGTCGTCCTGTGGAAACGTCCACTTTTCCCATGAGCTCATGCACAAGTCAGAAAGCTCACTGATACAACAATAACACAAGCATGAGATCAAACACATAAGGCTAGCTAAAGGTTGTTTTATCTCAGGATAAATGTCTTGGCTCTGAAACAAGCTTCAAACACGACACAGCAAACAAAGAAATAAACCAACAATTCTTTCTCTTCGCCTTCCTCAAGAACATATCAATGTCTGGGCCCACACCCAGAACCTGAGGATGTTGGCCAAGTTTCCACAGAAAGACCTTGGTGCAATCCACACTAGCAATACACACTTATACACATCATCTAAATAGTAACTATGAATACAGACTGAGACATTCTGTGATGTTCTGGTCCTGATTTAATAAGATCCCAGAAGCAGTAAACTGTGTGTGAAATTAGATCAGCTGCACAAGGAATTAGTGTGAACCCTAGAACTGAAAGTTATTACATTCTACACAGAGTCAGAGTAAAAAACTAAATATAAATGAGGTGTCTGGGTTGTGTGTTCTGTCAGTCAAACTAAAACCTGAACATAATCACATGTTCAGTGTAACACAGTAAAGGGACACAGCGAGTAAAAGTGCTGGTATGTGAACCTGAGGGTTTAGAATCAGCTGAGTTCAGGAGGAGCTGTAGGTAAATGAAATACATCATCACTTCAAACAACCTGCACATGAAGCACAAAGGCATGATTCCTACTGAGATTAAAGAAGTGATAGAGTTACTGAGAGACCTCCAGTCCGGTTCCTGCAGACCCTGTGGCATTAACCTTCAATCATCTGCACAAAGAGCAGCAGGAACCAAACTGCAGTTTTCCCTAGAACTCAGCTGGAGACCTGAAAAAACAAAAACTACCAAAAAAGTCCAGCTACAGAGCTACATCCACTGTCTGATCATATGACCACGTCACTGTCTGATCATATGACCACGTCACTGTCTGATCATATGACCAAGTCACTGTCTGTCGACACCCTCACCCCACCCCCCAACAGCCTGTATTTTATAACATTTGTATTAGTGCTTGGTATTGTGGTAATGATGTACAACTTCCTTCTGCAAACAACACAGTAAGCACTGCAACTATTCTGCTTTCACATCTGAGAGACTCTACTGCACCACAGAGACATTGTAAACACCTCTCTGGAATGGTGTTCATGTTGTTCTGGTGACTTTTTAACAACAGTTTCCACTGAACATTATCCTCAAAACCTTTAGTAACTTTGTCCTTAATACAAAACAATGGTACGGTTTTCTTCTCTCTAACAGAACTGTTCTGTTCCTCCTGAACATTGGAGAAGGCGAATAAAGTCATGTGAACTTTAAGTTTAGTTGTGGTAAACTATGCAGTGTTATTTAATAATTGTGATATTATAATTTAATATAATTTACAGATCCACAAGGGCAAATATTCAAACCTAGTTGTTTCTTTAGACAAAGCAGTAATTGTTGAAGACTTAAATATTCATTTTGATAAGTTAGAAGACCCTCTGAGAACAGCAGATGTTAACCAGAATGTAATAGGACCCACTCATAATGGAGGTCATGCTCACGATCTCGTTCTAACCCTTGGATTAAATATAGTCACAGTTTCAGTCACAGTTTCTTCCACAGTCTGAAGCTATCTCAGACCATTATCTCATCTCAAGTTTAAAACATGGTTTGTAGAATTTACCTAGAAAAAAATAGAAAAAAAAAATAACAAGATCCTAGAAAAGGTTGTAGCTCAGCAGTTATGTTCAGACCTACATAGGAACAATATTCATGAACTGTATCAGTCAGGATTTAGGCCTCATCATAGCACAGAGACAGCGCTGGTTAAAGTGGTAAATGACCTGTTACTGGTCTCTGATCAGGGTTGTGTCTCTTTGCTGGTGTTACTTGATCTTAGTGCAGCTTTTGATACCATTGACCATGTTATATTACTTGATAGACTAGAACATGTTGTTGGTGTTAAAGCGACAGCTCTCTCCTGATCAGGTCTTATCTGACAGATCGATATCAGTTCATAGATCTAAATGGTGACCACTCTAAATAAACTAAGGTAATGTTCGGTGTTCCACAAGGTTCTGTTTTAGGCCCATTGCTTTTCTCCCTATTTATGCTACCTCTTTGTGCAATTATTCGTAATCACGGTATTGACTTTCACTGTTACACTGATGACACACAGCTATATGTTTCAGCAGTCAGATGTGAGTCAGCAGCTTAATAAGATTGAAGATTGTGTGAAGGACATTAGACAGTGGACTCTTACTAACTTCCTTCTGCTTAACTCTGACACACAGAAGTTCTTGTACCAGGACCACAGACAGACAGAAGTAAGCTTTCTGATTACAGAGTAACTCTGGATGGTCTTTCTATTACATCATGTGCAGCAGTAAAAGACCTCGGTGTGATTATTGATACTGGTCTCTCATTTGAAGCTCATGTAGTCTGTCAGTCTAGGTCTTGGTCCTCTCAAGGTTTCTTACTTATATCATCTCAGAGAGATTTCTGCCTCTGGCTTGCTCATGCTTATAATTTATATCCTGGATTTATATAATTCTGTAAAGCTGAATTGCCTACTGTACAAATAAAATTGAATTGCAATGATGTACTGCAGTGATCGAATGTTTCAGTGTTAGTGGTGAGGTAACAGTCTGATCACACAACTGTGGAACTGTAACAACTGTAAACCTGAGTGGTGGCTGCTGGTGGAGAAAGTGAACACAGAGCTGCGACTGAGTTTCTTCAGAGAAATCAGAAAAAAAATTAAAATTAAATATTTTAAGAACTCAACACTGGATGAAGTCACACTTTAGCAGATATACAGTGTCCAGGTTGAATAGATGCTCAGGCTCAGACAACTTGTGAGAAAATGTGTGTACTTAATATACATCCATAAGCATGTCACGTTGCTGCATTCAGACTCTTTTACATGTTTAGAAGGTTGAATGATTTGTTCCCCGCTGCGGGTTAAACTGATGTTCCAATAAATGGCTCTGCAGACAAAAACTCATACAGCACAAACGCTATTACAGAACCAGACTGGGCCTCATAAATAAGCAGTACTGGCCTCAGAGTCAGAGCAGAGTTGCTGTCCTTACAAGACCTCAAAATGGCACCAAGACAAAACATGGTAGAGTCCGTGAAACGCTTCTGCTCCTTGAAAGCAAACACAGAGAGAATGAGAGGAAGCTTCTTCCCGCAGGCCATTCGGAGTTTAAACCAGGAAACACCCAGGATCTGGATCTAGATCTGGATCTAGTACTGGACCTCTCTCTCCCCTTCACTGTTTTTATGCACACCTTTTTTAACTCTGGACCGACGCTTTAACTCTGGACCGACGCTTTAACTCTGGACCGACGCTTTAACTCTGGACTTGCACAGCACAGTACCACTTTATACACCATACTGCACATGGACACTTTAAGGACGATAATTGAAAACCATATGCATTTATGTATATTTATGTATTCATTCATTCATTCATTCATTCATCTTCTACCGCTTATCTGAACTACCTCGTGTCACGGGGAGCCTGTGCCTATCTCAGGCGTCATCGGGCATCAAGGCAGGATACACCCTGGACGGAGTGCCAACCCAGGCGGAAGGCGAAAGGCGCAGCGGGAATATTTATGTATATGTATAGAAATTATTTTTCACTTTTATTTTTCATATTTTATATAGTTTCTTTTTATATAGTTTATACATTTTTATTTATCTACCTCCTTTTGGTTATATTTTTTATCCCAAATTGCATTCCTTATGTTTGAATACCGGACAGACGTAAAAAGCATTTCACCGCATGTCTGTACTCTGTATGTGTGTGTATGTGACAAATAAAATTAGATTTGATTTGATACATGCTTGTTACTGCAAACACAAAAACTTCCACTGTTCTGCGAGGCCAAAATGTACTGAACAGCCACATGGTGGAACGTGACAGCAGCTGAACTGAGTTCTCCTCTGGGCTGTAAAACAGACGGGCAGACCGAGTTCTTTACCCATGTGTCCTACACCACTCCTCTACAGTTGCAGAGATTTAACAAATAAACTCAGTTCAAAACCCATCTCTCTCTGTCTTGTTTTTACTTCATATTGTCAATTTGTTTAGAGATCAAGCCAAGTGCAGGATTAAAATAAAAAAAAAAATAAAAAAAGATTAAAATTTACTGCAGCAGAAATCTGAAAAAACTGAGTGTGAGTTCTTGTGGAAACTCTGTTTATAACTGAATTATAATATAACTAAATATCTCTGTTTACCTCTGTGTGTGTGTGTGTGTGTGTGTGTGTGTGTGCACGTGTGTGTGAATGAGAAAGAGACTGCTCAGACGATCTACAGCCCACATGAGGTTATAACTCTGAGACACGTGTCTGAAAATGATCAGTTAGCATTAGCATTAGCATGGTGCTGTCATAAAGCAGCCATGTGACTATTCACCTCCTCAGGCAAACTGGACCTCATAAACACCTTCATTGTGTCTCTGCTCTGAATATTAGGGGACATTTCTCTAGTTTAATTAAAGAACAGAAAATACAGAAATAATCTGAAAAACTGAGATTTATTTTAAACTCAATGATGTGAAAATGCAGTAAAAATGTTTTAAGTGTCTTTACGAAACTACAGATTATGTATCGTGTAACTACAGAGTATCGTGATCTGTGAACAAGTATAGTACAAATTTCACATTTCACATAAATAACACCACAAGTGTCGCCTTCATTCATCTCAGAAATATTACTAAGATAAGAAATATGATGTCATTACATGATGCAGAAACACTAGTTCATGCATTTGTTACCTCTAAGTTGGATTATATCACCCTGATCTTATCCTCATTGTATTGGCTTCCAGTCAAGTTTCACATTGATTATAAAATACTATTATTAACCTATAAAGCACTTAATGGTCTCACACCACAGAACCTGAGGGATCTTTTGTTGAGGAATCAAATATATTCAATTTATTAAATCTAATTACTGTTTATAATCTAATAATAATCTATGAATTCAGAAATGATGCTGATTCTCATATTTCTAAATTGCTTCGAAATAGACTACCGTATTTTCCGGACTATAAGCCTTAACTTTTTTCCCACGCTTTGAACCTTGCGCTTAAACGCGGCTAATATACGTATGGATTTTTCCCAATTTTTCAAAAAAAAAAAAAAAAATCAAAAAAACACATTCTGTGACATGCTCCGTTTTTTGGCGACATGAAGCTTTCATTAGACCAATGAAATTGCCGAACAGGTTAACTCCGACACCGAAGGAGACGACTTCAGTGGTTTCAGTGCACAGGAGGAGGAAGATAGTGACCAATGACTTTCTTGGTAGGCTTCTGTTTACTGCTAATTTTTTATTTTTTGTTACAAGCCGTGTTTCGTTAAAGCCTGTGTAAAGTTAAAGGTAGGCCAATGAGCGGAAAGGGGCGGGTCTTGTCACAAAAATAAATAGGCTTTAGAAAGAAAGAAAGAAAGAAAGAACAAAGAAAGAAAGCGAAGAAACGCTAAACACTGTTACTACACAAAACACGGTTGTAGCTGCGTCTCTACATTACTACGATAGAAAAGAGGTGTTATTTGTGTAGTAACAGTGTTTAGCTCAGGAGTTATTGACTCAGGAAACTCCAATCTGTGAATATGTGACCAACTTCCTGCTCCTTCAGTTCTCTCCAGCGCTGGAAAGCTGATCCTATATTAACACGTCCTACTTCTTACCTTATCGTAAGTCTTTCTTCTCTTTCTTTCTTTGTTTTTATCCTCCATGTCAATGTTAAAACCGCTTTCTGCTAATGTCACACATGCACACTGAACACTCTCTCCGCCCATATTGACAAGACACGCCCCTTTCTGCTCATTGGCTACACGTTTGTTTTGTTTTTGTTTTGATTTTAGTTTGTCGTTCCGACTCAGTTTTCTGAAGCGTTTCTCAAAAAAGGAGACCTCACCTTTAATTTGTTTCAATGTACCTGTAGGCACCTGCGGATTATAGACATGTGCAGCTTATTTATGTTCAAAATAATAATTTGTTTTTAAATTCAGTGGGTGCGGCTTATATTCAGGTGCGCTCAATAGTCCGGAAATTACAGTATATAACTAATCCCACTCTCTGGTATTTATAAGGATTTATAATCCCACTCTCGGGTGTCCAGATGAGGATGATGTTCTCTTTTTTCTCTGGTTCCTCTCCAGGTTTCTTCCTCATATCATCTCAGGAAGTTTTAAATTCATTTTGTCAGGCTTTTGATTTTATACTTTTAGAATAAATCCAATGTGCAAAAGAGAACTTTTACTGCCGAGATAAAAGGAAGTGTGTGCAGACAAGTGTGACTGAGGCTGTAACTGGACTGATGTGTGTTGATGTGTTTGTGGATGTTATGCAGCACTGCTTCATGAGGTGTTTAATTACTGACTAGTGTGATGTTTTTGTAAATATCACAGATTTCTTTTCTGTCAGAGAATTCAAGTGTTTTTAGTTGTAAAAAGACGTTAGTCTGATGGTAAAGGTGTGAGCTTGGTGTCTACACTTCACAGGAGTAAACAGGATATCTCAGACACAGACACAACCAACACATGAAAGCCACAAGCTGCACGACTCGGAGCCAGAAGCAGATGAGAGACCCGCGTGGGTGCAAATACAGACACGGCACATAATCACTGCTTGTGGAAAGCACGTTCTCTAAACAAGCTACACGCTCCACATTCCATACACACTAAAAACACTCCTTTCTTCTGTACTAAAACACATGAGCACGACATCTAACTCATATCTTCTACATCTGTATATACTGAATGTGCTCACAGCCTCCTGCTGCAGTGTGAAACTGAGAGCGAATGAAGTGCAGCACCAGCATGTCCTATATCCAGGAAAGTTCACTAACCCCTGAAGAACAGAGTGTGTATCCTGCTCAGAGCTGTGTTCACGCTGATACAGGAAGTGAGCCAACACAACATACACAACAATGGAGTTCAGCAATAAGGCCACAGAGAGTTTCAGGCCTGATGGAGTATTTTTAAACATGTGGGTAGAGATCCTCTTTCACATTCACTTTTTAGGAAGTTCCCCTTTTTCCCAACCTCACTGTGTATTGGGACAATAAGCCTTTATTAATACCATCGCTCACCTGAAAGGCTGCGTTCTAAATCAGCTGTGTTGTAAATCATATTTCTGCACATTGTATTCTATTTA
>NC_083460.1:43148810-43198810 GCF_030014155.1 Tachysurus vachellii
ATAATGCTGAACTCGACATAGCATTTAATTTCCGTATAGATGGTTTTGATTATGTAGTGTTCGCCACTACCGGTAAAATGAGTTGTTTATGCTGCGGTAAGGAAGGTCACCTAGTCCGCACCTGTCGCGACCGATTTAATAAAGACAACGGCAGTAAGTCACAGAACATAAGCACCGAACCAGCAGTACAACAAGCACCTGAGTCTAACCGAGTTGAAGCTGAAGCCCGGTCCACCTTAGTATACAACACAGTCACAGGTACAGAACACAGTGAGGATGTAACTAATGTGCAACATACAGAGGCGGAAACGGAGATGTTACACAGAGCAAACGGTGAAAAAATTAACTCGGTTTCTCAAATAGGCGAGAAAGTGATTAACGACGATGGCATCAAAATGGCGCCAGAACATTCATTCATTCACTCATTCATCTTCTACCGCTTATCCGAACTACCTCGGGTCAGGCGGGTGTGCCTATCTCAGGCGTCATCGGGCATCAAGGCAGGATACACCCTGGACGGAGTGCCAACCCATCACAGGGCACACACACACACTCATTCACTCACACAATCACACACTACGGACAATTTTCCAGAGATGCCAATCAACCTACCATGCATGTTTTTGGACCGGGGAGGAAACCGGAGTACCCGGAGGAAACCCCCGAGGCACGGGGAGAACATGCAAACTCCACGCACACAAGGCGGAGGCGGGAATCGAACCCCCAACCCTGGAGGTGTGAGGCAAACGTGCTAACCACAAAGCCACCGTGCCCCCGGTGGCAGAACAGAGAATCTTTAAATCTCAGATGAAAAGGAAAAAAGTGATAAAGATGACGGCCTCAGACTTGTTAAAAAAGCGGACGTAGCTGAAAGTGAAGAACATGATAGTGATAGTGAGATGTCTGACTCCAGTGCCTCTCTATCACAGGCTGAGTGTTTGAGCAGGAGTTATGAGGCAGAGGACATTAAACAGTTCCTAAGGTCAACCAAGAACAGAAGGGGAGTGAGGGTCAGTGAATATTTTCCTGATCTAAATCAATTTATTGAGAAGGCAAAGTGTCTAATGGCAGAGGGTTGTTTTTTTGAAATAAAGAAGTGTACAGACTGAAGAAAATTGTGAGGAAACTCGTTGCTGAAACGAACGATGAAGAAAGTAAGGATGTGTAAAGACATGAGGAAAAACAGTGTGTCTTTTTTTAGGTGGTATTTAACCCTTGTCTTACTCATAATGAGTGAAGTCCAGATAGCCACCTTAAATGTAAATGGAGCTCGGGATTGTAAAAAAAAGAGCAGAGCTTTATGAAGTGCTTTTATAGAAGAAAGCAGATGTTGTATTCCTGCAGGAAACACATACTGATGTTAAAAATGTTATAGATTGGAAGAAAGAATGGGGAGGAGTCTCTATCTTTAGTCACAACTCCTGTTAGTGGTGGGGTTGCAATACTTTTCTCAAGGAACTTTACTCCACCTTCTTATGAAGTAAATGAGAGTGTAAAAGGCAGATTATTAAAAGGGAAAGCGGTTGTTGAGACGCACACTTTTCTGTTTATTTGCGTATATGTGCCAACAGCTGCATTTGAAAGATTAGTTTTTTTGAATAAACCTTGCGAAACTCTACAAGGTGGTAGTTTTGGGGGGGGGGATTTTAACTACACTGAACAGGACATAGACAGGAACCATGTGGAACCACATATAGAGTCTCGCAGAAGACTTAGACAGCTGATCAACACACATGACCTGAGTGATGTCTGGAGGCAACTTAACATCAGCAATAAGAGTTACACCTGGTTTCATGTACACAGAAGCTCTACGTCCGCAACGAGGTTAGATAGAATCTATGTCCTCAAACACCATCTGAATATTTGCAAAAAGTGTTTTATCACTCCGATGGCTTTTATTTTGAGTTCAGTCAAACCAAAAAGCACATATTGGCACTTTAACTCTGCAAAAAAAGTCATGCTATCAAATGTCCCTCCTTTTATTAGAGATGAGGCGATTCTGAAAGAGCTATCTTGGTATGGGTGACCTGTCTCCCCCATGAAGAAAAACCCACTCAGCTGTAAATCTGTAAGATTGGCATTTTTGGTTTTAAATGAAGGTCGGAATGAACTGAACGTGGTCTTTGAATGAACTTTGAGTGAACTTTGATTACAACATTTTTGTTTCCACTGACACAGATATAAAATGTTTTAAATGTGGTCAGATAGGACATCTTGTTCATGCCTGTCCTGAAAGACAGTGTGACCCCAGTGTCTCCAAGCGACTGGGGCAGAACGCAGCTGAGCCTGCTGCAGCCGTTCCTCTTGTGGCTACAGCTCGGCCTGCTGCGGAAAGCCCTGCAACTGCTGCTGCACCGGGGCCTAGGGAGCATGAGCCCCAAGCTCAGACTACAGAAAAGAACTCCACTAGTGATGTACCCACCCCAGAGAAGCCCTGCTCGGCTGAACCGGAACGGGAGAAGCCCTGCTCGGCCGAACCAGACCGGGAGAAGCCTTGCTGGGCTAAACCGGACCAGGGGAAGCCCTGCTCGGCTGAACCAGGTCGGGAGAAGCCCTGCTCAGCTGAACCGGAACGGGAGAAGTCCTGCTCGGGTAAACCGGGCCGGGAGAAGCCCTGCTCAGTTAGACCGGGCCAGGAGAGTGAAGATGGCATGTCTGATTCAGTGTTTAACCAAGAGTCTTGGGAGGAACTATTAAATGTTGTTTATAGTGCTGAAGCTATTAAGGAGTTTTTAAGAACCACTAAGTGGCAAAAGAATGTTCCTATTGAAGAGTTTTCCCAGACCGAAAACAGTTTGTTCACGATGTGAAGCATTTTAGAAGAGAAGGTGTTTTTATTGACCAGGAACTTTTTAGACTTAAAAAACTGATAACGAAGGTGGATAGGGAAAAGTCTGATGATGACTGATAAAGTGTGTGGTGTGTTTTATTTTTTTATGATTTGTTTGTTTTATTTACACTTCTTTTTAATGAACAGAATTCATGTTGCGAGTATAAATATAAATGGAGCAAGGGAACCTGTAAAAAGAGCAAAAGTATACAAACTTATTAAGCAGAAGCGTATTGATGTTGTAATTCTACAGGAAACCCACAGCGACATTAGTAATGCCGCTGATTGGGTGAAGGAGTGGGATGGGTTGGTGATTTTAAGCCATAACACGTCAGTTAGTGGTGGTGTTGCCTTGCTTTTTAATCGCAATTTTATTCCTGTATCTTACACAGTAGGAGAAGTTTTAAACGGGAGGCTTTTAAAAGTGAACGCTTTTTATGAGAATGAGGTGTTTGTTTTTATCTGTGTTTATGCTCCCACCAGTGCAGTGGAGAGATTGAGTTTTTTACACAAACTCAACAATGTTGGTTCAAACTGCAGAGTTTTTAGTTTTGGGAGGTGATTTTAATTGCAAACAGAAAACATAGATAGAAATCATGCAGAACCTCATTTAGCTTCTCGTAAGTGCCTGTGGGAGTTGGTAGAGGCCCTCTGAGAACCTCTCTGTGACATATGGAGAAATTTAAACAAGAAACAGAGACAGTACACATGGCACACTGCATAGACAACACACCCTGGTCTCACTCCCTGGTGAGATTAGATCGTGTTTTTGGTTTTAAGCATCAGCTGACTTTTTTTACAAAGTGTTTTATTTTTCCAGTAGGCATCTCGGATCACTGCATGGTTCAGTGCACCATTGCTAAGGAGAATGTAAAATCTAGGAGTGCCTACTGGAATTTTAACACTGCTCTTTTAGAAGATGCCAATTTTAGAGAGTCTTTTATTTTTTATGGAATCGTTTTAAACTTGAGAAGGCAGCTTTTAACTCCCTACAGCAGTGGTGGGATGTGACTAAAGCACAAATCAAAGAATTCTGTCAACAGTACACTCTCAATGTCACAAGAGACATTAGCAGATCTCTAAAAGCTCTGGAGATAGAAATAGTGGAACTTCAGCATTTGGAGGCCACAGGAAATTGAGGGCATATTGAAGCCCTCAAAAACAAAAAGACCAAAATTAACGACCTGTTAGACACTGCAGCACAGGGGGCGCTGGTCCGCTCACGCTTTAAAAGCGTTATGGAGATGGATGCTCCTTCCAAGTTCTTCTTCAGTTTAGAAAAAAGAATGGACAGAAAATGCATTATGCATGCTGTGTGGACAGAATCAGGGGATTCTATTCAAAGCTGTATAGCAGTGAGTGGTCAGGGGCGCAGGTAGTGGAGGAGAGTTTCCTCAAAGACCTGCCAAAGCTCTCAGAGTCAGTGGCCAGTGAACTGGACAGGGAGATGACACCCTCAGAGCTTCAGGAAGCTCTCCAAGGCATGCAGAATGGGCGGGCGCCAGGTATGGATGGTCTCTCTGTAGAGTTCTACAAGGCGTTCTGGGCAGTAATAGGGCAGGATGTACTAGAGGTCCTACAGGACAGTGTGAGAGGTGGTCAGCTCCCGTCAAGCTGCAGGAGAGCCGTCCTGACTCTGCTACCTAAAAAGGGAGACCTGACCCACCTGAAAAACGCACCCGGTGTCACTACTGTGCACTGACTGCAAGCTGCTGTCAAAAGCATTAGCATCGAGACTGACTAAGGTGATGGAGCAGATCATTCACCAGGACCAGACATACTGTGTGCCTGGCAGGTGGATTTTTGACAATATATATTTAATTTGTGACACCTTGGACATCTCCAGGCTATTGGGTTTGAAGACTGGTCTGATTTTCCTAGACCAGGAAAAGGCTTTTGATCGGGTTGAGCATGAATACTTGTGGAAGGTGCTGGAAAGCTTTGGGTTCAACCCTGGTTTCATTGCCATGATCAGGGTGTTGTACAGTGAAACTGAGAGTGTACTGAACGTCAACAGAGGCTTTATGTGCTCCTTTTAGAATGTACAGAGGGATCAGACAGGGCTGTTCACTCTCAGGCATGTTGTACTCTCTGGCGATTGAGCCTCTTTTAAACAAGTTAAGGAGTAATCTCTCTGGTTTTAATATTCCACATTTTAATGCCTCCATATACTTATCAGCTTACGCAGATGACTTGGTAGTCATGATAAACACACACAATGATGCAAAGTTTTTAACTGACAATTTAAAGAACTTTCAGATTTTATCTTCTGCAAAGGTTAACTGGCCTAAAAGTGAAGCCATTTTAGTTGGGGAGTGGGGAGGTGGGGAACCTTCACTGCCAGGAGGCCTAGTGTGGAAAAGAGGCAGTTTTAAATACTTGGGTGTCTACCTGGGGAGCAATGAGCTTTTACATAAAAACTGGGAAGGTTCTGTAGAGCATGTGAAAGGCAGACTGAGCAGGTGGAAAAGGTTGGTCCCAAAGATGTCCTACAGGGAGCAAACACTGGTCATCAATAACCTCGCCGTGTCATCCCTCTGGCAAAAGCTAGCCTGCGTTGATCCTCCACCAAACCTGCTGGCAAGCATCCAGGCCCTGCTGGTGGATTTCTTCTGGGACAACCTACACTGGATTCCTCAGAGTGTTCTCCATCTGCCGAAAGAGGAAGGGGGCACGGACTGGTCCAGCAGAGCTGCAGCATTCCGTCTACAGTTCATCCAGAGACTCCTCACTGGACCCAGAGACTTATGGAGAGCAGCAGCCAGTGGAATACTACGCACAATTAAAGGACTGGGGCTGGACAGAGCCTTGTTTTTAATGGACACAAAAATGCTGCAGGTTTCTGGATTACCAGTGTTTTACCATGGACTTTTTAAAATCTGGAACATTTTTAAAAAACAGTTCAAAGACCAACAAACATTACACTGGTTGCTGGAGGAGCCTCTGGTGTATGGCGGACGACCGGACATCTCCAGTGTGACCGTCCCTGCACTATCCAGTACTCTAGTCTCCTCGGGCATTGTGACGCTCCGGGAACTCGTGAACATCACAGGGTCAGACTTGTTGAGGGCAGAGGACCTGGCAGCGCGTATGAGACTGAGGTCCCTGCGTGTTGTCAGTCAGCTCCTACACCGCTGGAGATCTTCACTGACATCAGAGGAGCGTGTTCAGCTGCTGGATTAGGAGCGTGTGAGCGTGGATGGAGCGTGTGAGCATGAACGGAGCGTGTGCTTATTGCTTTTTTTTATTTGCTTTTTTCTTTAAGTTGTATGTTGTGTGATTTGAGTGAGCATAGAGCGGTGTGTAGCGAGTAGAGTGTGTGTGTGTGTGTGTGTGTGGGTGTCGGAGGTCGGCATGAGCCTTTACTTTACTTTCCTTGCTTTCGGCGTCATGGCGTTTACACATCTGAAGCGGAAACATGGGTTTAAATTGTTAGCGACTGTCACGTGCACCGTAGATGAGGCGCCTCAGCGGTAGCTAAGCTAATCGGCGGGAGGAGCATTGTCTCTGCTGGCCTCATGAACAAGGCTGTGGTAATGTTTGTGGATGAGATTCACAAAGTTGAGTTTGTGGTTGCTAAAGGGGTTGTTATTAAAGACACGCTGGTCAGAGTTTTTCCCCTCAGTAGCCCCTCGAAAAGGGTTATTTTGTCCAATGTCCCCCCTTACATAGACAATAAGGTACTGATAGAACAACTGACTAGATTTGGGAAACCAGTGTCTGAAATAAAACCGATTACAACAGGTTATAAAGACCCCAAGATGAGGCACATGTTGTCCTATAGGAGATTTGTGTATATGGTTTTAAACAACATGAATGAAGACATGAACATTGTGTTTAAAATGGGGAGGAATTTGTTATTTTTGCAACCTCTGGAGTGTTGAAGTGTTTTGAGTGTGGTTAGGAGGGACATGTGATCAGGAACTGTCCTGAGAAAGAGGTTGGAGGTGGTCAGGAGACAGAAATACAGAAAGGAAAAGACAAGCATGACAGTGAGGAAAAAAGTGTACAGACTAAAAGGCAGGAAGAAATAAAACAGCAAAAAAGTAACATGGAAGGTCAAGAAGAAGAAGAGAAAACAACTGAGCCAGAAGCAGAACAGATGGAGACAGGAAAGGAAAATCCTAAAGTTAATGCCAATCCAGAACAGAACACAGAGGCAGTCATAAGTCAGAGTAGTGAGGAGTCTGTAGCTACAGACAACACAGATCTGATCACAGCGGATGGAGGTTTCACTGTGGTCAGATCCAAGAGAAAGTCTAAAGCAGGCAGTAGTGGCCCACAGACCAGGAAGAAAGGGCTTGTTGAAACAGGACAGGAAAAACAAATCATAAACAGTCAAGAAGCAGTGATGGAGTCGAGCAGTGAGCAAGACACCAACACAGACACAGACAGTGATGAGGATAAACACAATAAGGAACAAGCAGGTACATACATGGCTAAAGAGATAAAAAGGTTTCTCCAAAAAACTAAGAACATGAAGGGAGTTAAAGTTGACCAGCACTTCCCTGACAGACAAAGCTTTGTGGACTCAGCCACAACTATAATAAGGGACAAAAATAAAAGCTTCACACACCAAGAAGTCTATCGTTTAAAAAAGCTTGTAACGAGAAATAGACAACATCTGCTGTGTGATGAGGAAGAAAGTGAATAACTTATTACTCTGTAGCATAATGCTAGTCTTTTTCTATGTTATACTTTTACTTATGTCTGATTTTAGCATCGCTTCTTTAAATATATACGGGGAAGGAAGGGATGTTAAAAAAAGAACAGAACTCAAAAGGATATGAGTCCAGATGGATGATGGAATGGGAAGGTGAAGTTGTATTAAGTTCACTAAGTTCAGTAAGCGCTGGAGTGGGCATTCTCTTTTCCAAACAGTTTTTACCAGAATCCTATACCACACAAGAGGTTATTGCTGGTAGATTAATGTTGGTTAAGGCTAAATATGAACTTTTATATGAATCTTGTATTTATTAACATATACTGTATGCTCCAACTAAAGGCCCTGAACGAGTTTTATTTTTAAATAAATTATGTGAACTTTTATCCAGCTGTGATTTTAAAGATTATCTGTTTTTAGGAGGAGATTTTAACTGTACTCAAAACGACTCAGTGGATAGAAACCACACGGAACCCCACGCAGCGTCAAAGTATGCACTAACACGTCATCATAACAACTCATGATCTGGTAGATGTGTGGAGAAGACAACATGGGAATGAGAAACAATACACATGGGTGCACTGCAGAGACAATTTTATTTCGTTAGCTAGATTAGACCGTTTTTATCGTTTTAAACACAATTTCAATGTTTTTAAAACTAGCGAAATAATACCTGTTAGATTCTCAGACCATTTTTAGTCAGATGTAGAGTTTTTATTGCAAATCTTAAACATAGAAGTGCATACTGGCATTTTAATGTTTCTTTACTGAATGATGCTAATTTTATTGAGTCTTTTAGATTTTTCTGGACCCCTTTTAGAAAAGAAAAGAGAGTTTTCTCCTCCTGTAGACAATGGTGGGACCATGGGAAGGTTTTAGTCCAGCAGCTCTGTCAGGAGTACACTGCCAACGTCACAAGGGACATCACCAAGTCATTAAGAGAGCTGGAGATAGATATAGTGGAACTCCAGGCTTTAACTGAGTCCACAGGAAATTTGGGACATTTTGGAAGTCTCAGCTCATTGGCAAATGACCTTGGTCTGATTTCACTGGATCAAGAAAAGCTTTTGACAGGGTTGAGCACCAATACCTCTGGAAAACTCTGGAGGCTGTTGGTCTCAACTCCAGTCTTATAGCAATGATAAAGCTGATGTAACAGGATGGTGAAAGTGTACTCAAGATCAACGGAGGGTTAAGCGCTCCTTTTAATGTAAATCAGGGAATCAGACAAGGCTGTTCGTTATCAGGTATGTTATACACTTTATCAATCGAACTGTTTTTACACAGATTGCGAATGTCTTTAAATGGTTTTATTCTTTCTGGTTTTAATGCTCATGTTTTATCTGCATATGCCAATGATGTTATGGTTTTAGTACAAAACCAAAATGATATCAAGGTCTTAAAAAAGTCGTATCCGAATTTAGTCAAGTTTCCTCATCGTAAATCAACTGGTAAAAGAGTGCAGCCATTGCGGTAGGGAACTGGACCCTTGGTTTACCAAAACTAACAAGTGGACTGAAGTGGACAAAAGAATTCAGATACTTAGGGATCTATTTAAATGAAGAAAAGAAAAACTGGGAAGGATTATTAGAAAAAATAGAAGCTAAACTAAAAAATGGGAATGGCTAAAACCAAACATATTGCTAAGGGGGAGGGAGCTGGTGGCCAACAATTTAGTAGCCTTAACACTACGGCATCACCTAGCTTGCCTGGAGCCCCTACAGGCCTTGTTGAAAGAATTCAAACAGCACTGGTAAACTTTGTATGGGACAAACTACATTGGGTTCCTCAGAGTGTTCTCTTCCTCCCTAAGGACGAAGGGGGGCAGGGCCTAGTAGACATTCGGAGCAGAGTCGCAACTTTTCGTTTTCAAACAATACAAAAATACCTGATCGGGTCTGATTCCCTGATATGGAGAGATTTTGTGAGTTTTACTCTGCAAAAAGTCAATGGCTTTGGTTGTGATCGCACCTTACTTTTAATGGACCCAAGTGTTTTAAATGTTTCTAGCATGTCTAACTTTTATAAAAGTGTTTTTAAAGCATGGACTCTTTTTGAGCGTGGATCCCAAGGCCCGGCTGTCTCACTATATTGGCTCCTAGAAGAGCCTTTAGTGGGAGGAGGATGATTAGACATCAGAGACACTTCTGCAGGCCTCACACAAACTCTGCTGTGCCAAAACTTCACAACCTTGAGGAGACTGGTGGACGCTGCAGGACCGGACTTCAAGGACATGAGAGCAGTGGCCAAGGAACTTGAGCTATGATCACTGTGACACACGGAAAGCAACATCAGTAAATGGATTAGCAAGTTGTCAAAAGAGGAACTGCTTTTATTAAAGGAATACCACGAAGGAACTGAAACCCCGGATAAAGGCGACCCTTTCCCTGAACTGGAAATTTTTACCAAAGCTTGATGGTTTTAATGGTTTGTACCTTGATACAGAAAAAAGACATGTTTTACCAATCTATGAAGCAAAGGGAAAAGAAATTTAATCAAATCAAATTTTATTTGTCACATACACATACATACAGGGTACGATATGCAGTGAAATGCTTTATGCAACTTTCCGGTATAAGAATAAAAAATATAAAAAGTATAAAAAACCCAGAAATAAAATAAGTATAAAATAATAAAAAGTATAAACTATATAAGAAAACTATATAAAAATATGAAAATATAGATGGGGGGCATGGTGGCTTAGTGGTTAGCACGTTCGCCTCACACCTCCAGGGTTGGGGGTTTGATTCCCGCCTCCGCCTTGTGTGTGTTGAGTTTGCATGTTCTCACTCTCATTCACTCTCATTCACTCACACACTACGGACAATTTTCCAGAGATGCCAATCAACCTACCATGCATGTCTTTGGACCGGGGGAGGAAACCGGAGTACCAGGAGGAAACCCCCGAGGCACGGGGAGAACATGCAAACTCCACACACACAAGGTGGAGGTGGGAATCGAACCCCCCAACCCTGGAGGTGTGAGGCGAACGTGCTAACCACTAAGCCACCGTGCCCCCCGCATAAATATACATATACATAAATGTGTATGGTATTTAAAGATTGTCCTTAAAGTGTCCAGGTGCAGTATGGTGTGTAAATAGTGTATAAAGTGGCACTGTCCTGTGCAAGTCCAGAGTTAAAGTGACAGTGACAGTCCAGAATTAAAGTGTCATTGCAAAAAAAAAAAAAAAAAAAAAAAAAAAAGGGGGGGGTGGGGGTTGCATAGAACAGTGGGGATGGAGATGGAGAGAGAGGTCCAGTGCCAGATCCTGGTTTAAACTCCGAATGGCCTGCGGGTAGAAGCTTCTCCTCATCCTCTCTGTGTTTGCTTTCAAGGAGCAGAAGCATTTCCTTGAACGCAACAAAGAAAAAAGAGTCCATTGTCGGAATGGCTGAGATCTTTTGCTGAGATGAGATCTGAATGGCTGAGATCTTCCTGGCTCTGGTCCTGCACCACGTGCTGTAGATGTCCTGCAGGTCAGGGAGCTCAGTGTGGATGGTACGTTCAGCTGACAGCACCACCCTCTGGAGGGCTCACCTGTCCTGCATGGTGCTGTTCCCGAACCAGGAAGTGATGCTACCCATCAGGGCACTCTCAATGGTGCAGGTGTAGAAGGTCTTTAGCACCTGAGAGGGTAGTCTGAAGTCCCTTAAGCATCTCAGGTGGTACAGACGCTGCCACACCTTCTTCTTCACCAGGGTGTTGATGTGACAGGACCAAGACAGGTCCTGTGTGATGTGAACACCTAGGTACCAGAAACTGTCCACTCTCTCTACTGGTGTCCCGTTGATGTTTAGCGGTTGGTAAGACCGCTCCTGCTTTGTGCTGAAGTCCACTATCAACTCTTTAGTCTTGCTGACATTCAGGAGAAGATTGTTCTCCTGGCACCATCTCTCCAGGTTTTTAGTCTCCTGTAGGTAGCAAACTTGATGATGGTGGTGGAGTTGGAAGTGGCCACACAGTCATATGTGTACAGTGAGTACAGCAGGGGGCTCAGAACACAACCCTGGGGAGCTCCAGTGCTGAGGGTGAGGGTGGATGATGTGTGTTTGCCCACCCATACAGCTTGTGGTCTGTCTGTCAGGAAGTTGGAGATCCACTGACACAACGGCAGGCTGAGCCCCAGGACCTCCAACTTAGAGGTGAGCGTGGTGGGAATTATGGTGTTAAATGCTGAACTGTAGTCCACAAACAGCATTTTCGCATAATTCACTTTTCTACAGTCCAGGTGGCTCATCGTGGTGTGGAGAAGATGAGCAATGGCGTCCTCAGTAGTGCGGTTCTGGCGGTACGCAAACTGTAGTGGATCCAGTGTGTCTGGTAGTGATGCAGTGATAAAGTCTCTGACAAGTCTCTTGAAGCACTTTATCACTACTGAGGTCAGAGCTACAGGGAGGTAGTCGTTGAGGCAGGCGGGCTGGGGCTTCTTCGGGACAGGAACAATGGTGGACTGCTTGAAGCATGAGGAGACAACAGACTGTTCCAGTGAGAGGTTGAATATCTCAGTGAACACCGGTGCTAGCTGGTCAGCGCAGGCTTTCAGAACCCGACCTGTGATGCCATCTGGTCCTGCTGCCTTCCTGGTATTCATTCTCCTGAATGCCCTCCTCACATCATGCTCTGAGATGGTGAACGTGTTTACCTCTCCAGCTCTCTCAGCGTGCATGCTGTTTGTGCCGCTAGCACCACTAGCGTGGTTAGCTGCTGCCTCGAAGCGAGCATAAAAGGTGTTTAGCTCGTCTGACAGAGAAGTGTCCGCATTCCCCATTCTAGAAGCAGGTGTTCTATAGTCCGTAATGTTCCTTAGTCCCTGCCACAGGCTCCTAGAGCCACCATGTTGGAACTGTGACTCTAGTTTCCTACTGTAGGAGGAGGAAATGTTGTGTAAAAACTGTAAATAAAAGAAAGCTGGATGGGAGGAAAGACACAGTGTGGAGGGACAAGCTGGGGGTTTTAGATGACACTAAGCCGACATGGAGAGTTTTTTATAAATTGCCACTCAGAAAGAGAGCAGGTGATTTACAGTGGAGAATTTTACACGGTCATGTGGGGGTCAATGTTTTAATCTCCAAGTTAAATCCAGATGTTATAAAGACTTGTCCCTTCTGTACACAAACAGAAACTGTTTTTCACTGTTTTTTAAAATGCAAAAGACTTAACCCTCTGTTTGAGCTGCTGAAATCACTTTTTATCTCTTTTAGGGAAACATGGTCCTAGGTAGGTTTTATTTTTGGAGCTGGGTATAAAAAAAGAGAAAAGCAGAAATGGGAACTGATTAATTTTATTGTTGGAGAAGCAAAAATGGCCATTTACATGAGCCGGAAAAATAAAATAGAGAAGAAAGGATTGATCAGTCCCATTTCTGTTTTCAGAGCTCTAGTGAAAGCTAGAGTCAAAATAGATTTTAATTTTTTTTAAAGCAATGAATGATTTGAGCGCTTTTATGTTGAAATGGTGTTATGCAAATGCTATCTGTTTTATTGATGATGATGATGATGATGAGCTAATTTTTAACACCCTTTTACACTAAAAAAACATTTTTTAAGAAAAGAAAAAGTGCTGCTGTTTTTTAACATTGTATTGTAATTTATTGTTTATTTAATAAAGCTGAGTTAAAAATCAAAAAATCTTTCTCTCTCTCTCTCTCTCTCTCTCTCTCTCTCTGTGTATTCTGGGAGTGTTTGGGTGTGTGAGTGTTCACAGGAGCTGAGAGCTATTGTGCGATTTTTTTTCTGGTTATCTTTCACTTTTCTCGATAGAGTTACTCTCTTTCGGTGAAGTAAAGAGAACAGAATGGTGGTAAGAGGTGAATTTGTTAAAGTTTTGCTGCTGATTGCTCCGACTGTCCGGGTCACTGTAGCTAACGTGCCTCCGTTCATTCCTGATGAGGATATAGAGGGAGAGCTAAAGCGCTACGGAAAGTTAGCTAGCAAGGTAAAAACAGTTTATCTGGGCTCTAAGAACGGGGGGTTAAAGAACATCGAGTCTTTCAGGAGACACGTGTTCATGATTTTAAACCAGAAGGAACTAGACGTGTCTTTTAGAGTGGTGCATGAGGGCAGATCATTCATGCTGTACGCTAGTACAGGACAAGTGAAATGTTTTGAGTGCAGGGATCTTGGGCACAAGAGGCTAGTGTGTCCACACAAGGCCCAGGCTCCTGAGGGGGCAGCTGGGCAGGGTGACGTGGGGTAGCCGGGCAGAGTAACTTGGTGGCAGCCGGGACTGAAACGGTGGAACCGCCGGTAAAAGGCGGAGCAGATTTTCCGGCACTGGCAGCGAGCGGTGCGGTTGTCCCGGAAGTGAACGGAACGGAATCAGACAGCGCGGCGGAGGCGATGTCTAACACTGATATTCATGTGGAAAGGTGAGCTGAGGTGTCAAACACCGAAATTAACCCAGTATCTGGCGAGGTGGTGATTAACACTGGGTGTACTGAGCGCACTGGGCAGGCTGAGATCAGTGCTTATGACAGTGACACAGAGCTCGACACTGAGGATGTAATGGTTAACACACAGGAAATCACTGTCGGTGAAGGAAACGTGATGATGATGGAAGAGAATATTGACTCTGTAATGATGGAAACTGAACATGTCGCCTTCAAGACCCCCATAAAAAGAAAAAAGAGAGGAAAAAAAGCAACTGGAAAAGGCGAACCAAGAAGCCGTAGAAAGTGAAAGTGACACAGGAAGTGATGTAGTTGTACCTGAGCCCAGTGTTCCCATCCCTGCTGTGAGTAACAGTCTTACTAAAGAATACAACGTCACTGAAATTAAACACTTCCTAAAAGTCACAAAAAACATGCGAATGGTCAACATCAGTGATCACTTCCCTGATTTAAAACGGCTATTTGAAGCCATAAAACGTTTTATGTCTGAAGGTTTTTTGAAGATAAGGAAGTTTATAGACTGAAGAAAATAATGACAAAACTCACTAACTTGTGTGATGATGGAGGTGAAACAGTCTAGTTTTCTCAGCCCTCAGTGGCTGCACACTCTACTGCTGTTAGTAACCCTCTTCTGAATTGTCATGGAGGACATACACATAGCATCTCTAAATGTCCTGATAGCAGGAAGAGAGCAGAGATTTTTGAAATGGCGAGGCAGAAGAAGATAGAGGTGTTGTTTTTACAAGAGATCCACAGTGATAACAGCAATCTCACTGACTGGACGCAGGAATAGCCCACTAGTGGAGGTGTGGCAATTTTATTCACCAAGAATTTTACACCAGTCACATATAATACAGAGGAGATTGTAAAGGGCAGACTGTTAAAACTCTGTTTTATGTTTATCTGTGTATATGCTCCAACCTCACCTGTTGAAAGACTTGTTTTTTTAGATGATTTATGTAAAGAAATCGAGACATGTAATAATGAAGAATTTTTATTTGTTGGTGGGGATTTTAACTGCACCACAAACAACAGTGAACGCAACCATATCGAACCCCACATGCCTTCCCGTACACGTCTTAGCCAGATAATCCAAATGTACGGTTTAAGCAACACATGGCAGTCATTTCATGGATACCAAAGACAGTATACATGGGCGCACGCCGCAACAATTTTATGTCGCTGGCGAGGTTGGACAAGCTTTATGTTTTTAAACATCATTTAAAGAGTTGTTTTATCAGCCCTGTTGGACTGTTGGTGCACAGTTTGGTTTCCTGCATAGTAGTTTTAAAATGTATTGAACCAAAAAGTGCATACTGGCATTTTAACACAGCTCTTTTACATGACACACATTTTACAGACATTATTACTTTTTTTGGAAAAATTTTAAAAAGGAAAAGAAAAACTTTACATCCATTTACGACCTGGGCAAGGTACACATCAAACAATTATGTCAACAGTACACTGCAAATGTCACAAGGGAGTTGGCTCAGTCCATAAGCCAACTGGAAAATGAAATTATGGAACTCCAGTCTCTTTTACAGCCAGCAGGAGAACAGGACCATGTTCAGACCCTTACAGCCAAGGAAAAAAAAAGCTATCTGACCTCCTAGGGTTGAAAGTACAAGGTGCACTAAGAAGATCACGCTTCCAGAACGCAGACCAAATGGATGCACCATCTAAGTTCTTTTTTTATCTGGAAAAAAGAATGGCCAGAAATGTTTTATCCACAACCTGTGATCCGAAACTGGGGACATTTCATCCGAACCCACCGAAATACACAAGAGAGCAGTTAGTTTTTATGAAAAGCTTTACACCAGCAAGCTCAAAGTGGACCAGGTCACAGAGCAGGCTTTCTTAGGAGGACTGCCCAAAGTCCCTGAACACCTAGGTGCTGCACTCAATGGAGCAATAACTTCAGAAGAGCTTCTCGAAGCTCTACAAAGTACAGAGAGTGGAAAAGCACCGGGTATAGATGGACTTCCAGCAGAGTTCTACAAGTGCTTCTGGGATGTTGTTGGGGAAGACTTGCTGGAAGTCCTCAACAACAGCTTAACTGGAGGGTTGCTTCCACTGAGTAGCAGGAGGGCAGTCCGCACACTACTCCCAAAAAAATGAGATCTAACAAGCATGAAAAACTGGAGACCTGTGTCCCTATTATGTAGCGATTACAAACTGCTCTCTAAGGTTTTAGCCACCAGACTGGGAAGCATTCTGGAAGAGGTCATTCACTCTGATCAGTCATACTGTGTACCTGGGAGGTCAATATTTGACAACATCTCCCTGGTTCGAGACCTTATAAGTGCCTCAAAATAGAAAGAAAGCATTTGACAGAGTGGAACATGAATTTTTATGGAAAACTTTTAAAGCTTTTGGTTTTAGCTCTGATTTTATATACAAAGTAAGAGTTTTATATTGTGACATTGAAAGTGTACTGAAAGTTAATGGTGGCTTATGTGCTCCTTTTAAAGTGTACAGGGGAGTAAGACAAGGCTGCTCTCTGTCAGGAATGCTCTATGCCCTAGCCATAGAACAGGCTAAGAAACGAATTGAAAGGATTCTCATTTCCTGGTTGTGGGACCACTCTCCGTTTGTCAGCATATGCTGATGATATAGTAGTAATCCTAGACCAACAAAATTACATCGACACACTGTGTAGAATCTCCAGGGACTATGGCATAATATCCTCGGCCAAAATTAACTGGGATAAAAGCGAGGCCCTTCTGGTCTGGCGTTGGTCACCTAGCCTTTTTAGGACAGAGAGAGCCACAGGCACAGACTCATTACACTGGCTACTTCAGGAGCCCCTAATCTATGGAGCTCATCTGGACATTGCAGACAGTGCCCTCACCCAGACTCTACAAACATCTGGTCTCATCACGCTGGGACACCTGGTGGACCTGGCTGGACCAGAGCTCAAAGACACCAGTGGAATAGCTGCCCGGCTGGGATCAAGATCAATGCGGATTGTGGCACGACTACTTTAGAGGTGGAACAACGAATGTTAGTGGAGTACTGTGGGGGGGACTGAACAGCCGGACGAGGAGGACCCTTTTCCTGAGCTTTCTCTGTCTCCAGACTTAGAGGGAAGTACTGGTCACTTTTTAGAATGTAAGAATGTCACAAACTTTGGATTTTTACATGGTCTCTGGGAAAATGTTTTATAAAGCCTGTGTTAAGGTTTTTAACAAGAACAGTCTTAATGGTAGAGTGGACACACCGTGGCGCTCTGTCCTCGGGCTGATGGAGGAAGAGCGACCACAGTGGAGGACACTCTACAAGGCACCATTAACTAAGAGAACTCGAGATATACAATGGAGAATCCTCCACGGAATCATTGCTGTAAATGCTTTTATCTCAGTCCTGTGTCCAGAGACAAGTCACGAGTGTCCCTTCTGTCTCCAGAGAGAAACAATATTTCATACTTTTACACAGTGTCTCAGACTAAAACCCCTTTTTACCCTTTTGCAGACTGTATTTAATGCTTTTAACAAATCTTTCTCGGTTCAAACTTTTATCCTGGGGTAAAATATACTAAGAGAAGGCAGGTAGAATGTCAGCTCTTAAACTTTGTTGTGGGTCAGGCAAAGATGGGCATTTACATCACCCGAAAAAATAAAATAGAACAAAGAGGCAGCAATGATGCAAAAATGGTGACAACAGCAATGATGAAGTCCAGGATTCTAGTGGACTTTCACTTTTACAAGAAAACAGCGAACTTGATGTTTGAAAAAATCTGGTGCATTAAAAATGCACTCTGCTCAGTTTTTAATGAAGAACTAACCCTATCTACCTTCAAGAGAGCAAGTGTTATTCCCATCCTGAAGAAACCTGTTCTGGATCCATCAGACATTGCAACTAAAGACTGGTATCACTTCTCTCTTTTTCTCAAAAAGTCAGAACAACTTCCAAGATCCCGACAGACAAGATCATTTGGATGTCTCTGAGAAACTACTTGCTGCTAGATCAGCCAAGCTTCATCTTCTCAGCAGGGTGACCACTGGGCAAAGAGACTCCAACTAGGGGTAGAACGTCAGGATTGATTAAGTATGTCCAGAAGTAGCTGCAATCAGACTAGGATCTCAGAACAATGGGAGCTCAGGAGAGGCAACAAGGTTTGTGACGAAGAGTGACGAACTATGTACATTATGTGCAAAGTGCAGACATGAACTGCGGTAAGACAAGCTGAATGACAAGAATGGTTTGCTTTCTACCTGGAAGGATGCTCATATCAATAAACATGGAGGGGAGTGACATCTGCTCCACGCAGACTCTCCACTGGTGTCCCACAGGGCACAGTACTCAGTCCTATTCTTTTCTCCCTGTTTACTCACTCTCTTGGTGAAGTTATTTAATCACATGGGTTCTCTTACCACTGCTATGCTGACGATACACAACTTATCTTTTCTTTCTCACCCTCAGATACCACTGCTTCTATTCGGATCTTAGCATGTATGGCAGACAAATCATCATGGAAGACTGCTCATCAGTTGACGCTCAATCCTATCCTAGCAAAACTGAACTGCTGATCATCTCAGGTGATTCATCCCCAGGTCATGGTTTTACAATATCCCTGCATAACAATCTGATCTCCACCTCAGTCACAGCTCACAACCTTGGGGTAAATATAGACACTCAAATGTCCTTTTCCTCGCATGTTGCTAATGTGACTCGCTCATGTCGGTTCCTTCTCTACAACATTAGAAGGATTTGGCAGTTTTTGTCCGCACAGGCTGGGGGACTTGTTCAGTCTCTTGTTCAGAACTTCTCCTAGGGGTCAAAAAATCTGAGTCTCTGGCTATCTTCAAATGAAGGTTGAAGACCTACTTCTTCATGAAATGCTTGAACTAGCACTTTATCCCCTGTTTGTTGTATGTGTGTATTTAAAAAAAAAAGCACCAATAGTGTTGGTAGCATGAACAGTGTTATGGTATCTTAAGTCTGTAATGTATTAAACCAGAGTTAATGTATTCAAAGATATAGACTTAAAAGCACATTTGTACGTCACTCTGGATAAGAGTCGGTCACATGCTGTAAATGCGCTATCTATTCAGTACTGTTTTATATTTAATAAAGAGGAAGCTATCTAAGCAGCTTTTAGATTACAGTTTACACAAAGTTTGCTGTTCCATCAGTTATAATAGGGAAACAGGTTGCTGAGTTTACTCTTGGAAAGGTGAGGAACATGAGTCTTTTTTTTTTAAAAGAGACATTTTTAATCTTAATTTTAATTAGCTTTCATGCTAAACTGTGTGCCTGTCAGGGATCACAGGGGTAAAAGCAGACCCACATGCAGGGATAAAATAAAAGTGGTTTATTAGGGGAAAAAATAAAAAAGGACAAGAAACACTAGGAGACTGGAGACACAAAACACAGGCACAACAAACAAAGAGACAGCAAACAAAAGACAAGGTTTCAGCCAAAATTCAGACGCAAGACAACAGGTATAAATAGGAGTGACAATAATTGAAACACAAGGAACAGGTGTGCAGAAGCGGTTAAGGGAAGGGCAGGGCTAACACACGTGATACACGTGAACAAAGCACATGGCACAGACACGAAAGCAACAATGTCCCCCTAGTGTCCAAACAGGAAAAGTTCAGGCCAATTCTTTTTTTAAAAGTGTTTTAAAAGTATGGGCAACATTGGAAAAAAGCAGACCAGATAGAGGCAACAGTAAGAGTCCTGCATGAAGACTGTTCTATAAACCACCGCTGACAATGAATGCTATTGATTTACATTGGAGAATTCTGCGTTTCATTGCAGTGAATGCTTTTGTGTCAATCATTAACACCACAGTCTCAAATAGATGTCTTTTTTGTTCATTAAGAGAAACTACTTTTCATAGTTTTCTAAAATGTGGGAGACAGATCAGATTGTTTGATGTGCTGAACACTGTGTTTGATGGTGGCAATGTAGCTTACAGCAGGTTATGGTCGCTAAACTGTTGGATGTCCAGGTGGTGCTCCGAAAACGATGTGGGCTTCATAGATAATTGGAGCACTTTTGAAGGCTGACCTGTTAGGATGGGACAGTGTCCATCATCGCACTCAGGAAGGTGCTGCTCTCATTTCTTTCAGCATAGCACATAGTTTAATAACAGGCCTATTTATTTGGTGACAATCCGGAGTCAGGGCCAGGGAGCAGACAAGCAGGCTAATTCGACCGTCTGCTAGCTGCATTGAGTCGTCACCCATGGTTCACAATATAGAGACTGTGTCTGTTTCCTGAGATAAACAAAAAACTATAAACACTCAGAAAATTTGTTTTAGTAACCTTATTAGCATAAAATTAGATCATAGAAAATGCACATGAAAATGAACCCCCCCACCCCACCCCCACGTACCGTCATAAAATAACTTGATCAAACACAACTTTATTATACAAATCATATATATTTTTATGATTTTTTTTTTAAGTGACTCACCGTTTAATGAGATGGATGCGCTTGAAATGACTTGCATAACTCTGGGATGTTTGGTTGTATCGGAGACAGTTTTAGTCATAAATCATTGTCTATGCAGAGTCTTTATGCTGGTAAGGGCTGAAAACCCACTTTCGCACAGGTATGTTGTCGAGAAGGGCAGTAATGTTTTCAAAGTGCGATCTGCTAAGGCAGGATAATCTGCATGCAAAGCTATCCAGAAATCTGGTAGTGATTTTTGTGTAAACTCAATTTTCAAAGCGCCAGATTTCAAAGAGACTCTCTTGCTCAGAAATAGGCAGGTGTGCTGTGGGGTGGCAGAGAATGGATGGCGAATCCAGTTGTTTGCATTGTCTGTCTCTGGAAAATACCATCATAAATATACCGGACATAATCCAGCAGCTGAGCCAAACCAGCTACATCAGTTGATTCGTTGATTTCTAAAGCGCAGAAATCGCTGGATTTTATGCGAAGCAATAGCTGTTTTAAAACATCTTCTGCCATGTCAGCGATGCGACGTGAAACTGTGTGTGAATTACACGTGATACGTAAAGACGTGCACTTACACGTGACGCTTGAGTGGACACAGATTTTTGTTTACCGCAGATGGGGTAATTTGATTGGATGTCATGAATTTGACCTTTTATGGCACTAACTGGCTACTTTGCTGTGAGTACGCTAGAGGGGACACGTCTTTATATTTAGTCTGAGAAATACATGTCTGCTTGAATATTAGGTACGGTATAATTACATTAACAGTACACTTCAGCATTTTGTTCGCATACCCCCTCAATCACGTGGCGTACCCTCGGGGGTACGCGTACCCCAGTTTGGGAACCACGGCTTTAGACAAAGCAGTAATTGTTGGAGACTTTAATATTCATTTTGATAAGTTAGAAGATCCCCTAAGAATCAGTTGTTTCCATCTTAGATTCAGTAGAAGTTAACCAGAATGTAATAGGACCCACTCATAATGGAGGTCACACTCTTGATCTTGTCCTAACCCTCGGAGTAAATATAGAAAATATAGTCACAGTGTCTCAAACAGAAGCTGTCTCTGACCACTATCTTATTTCATTTAAATTGCGCTTCGGACACGATATTTACAATTTGCCACATCATCGTGTTAAACCTACATTTACATCCACTACTGCAGAGAGATTTACCAACAGTCTCCCAGAATGATCATCCATGATTGGATCACCATCTGACCCACAGAGAACTTGGTCAGGTGACTGACTATTTAGAGTCAGTGTTTCACTACACTGTAGATTTTGTAGCTCTGCTTAAAAGGAAAGTAATTAGAGAGAAAAAAACTTGCACTGTGGTACAATGAGAATTTTTCCATTGAAATATTAATAACAAAATTTGTAATCTTGCTACATTATTAAGGCCCACAAAAACAAAATATTATGCATGTACGTTTGCTTTTTGGTTGTTAAAAAGAGGCACAGTTCTTTTTAATGCATATATATGATTTTATTTGTGTTTCAGGCCTTAATTAAAGTTCATTGTTTGTTTTGAGCTGGTTTTGAGTTTGTATGCCTTATATAAACATCCTTTATCTATGTTGTTAATTTTGGGGACTTTTAGGTTGAAACCCTATTATTGGTAATGGAAGGGACTTTTATTTTGAGAGGAAGGAAGGCCTAAAGAATAAAGTAGGCAATGGTTGGAAGGGTGTTCTCCCCCACAAGTATTTTTCAGGAGGATGTCCTGAAAGGGACTAACAAAAGACAGTCAGCTAAGTGGTGAACAGTTTGTATATTTATTTACTGTCCTAATATATGCATCTGTACTTAATCCAGTTGTGTGTGATTCAGTCGTGTCCTTTTCTGGCCTCCTAACCAAAGTTTTCTATTTAAAACACAGTATTTGACAGACTTGTTACAGATGGTGGCCCGTACGGGGAACTCATGTGCATCGTGAACTATTAGTTACTTGGTGGATTGTGTTATTGAATTATATTTTGTGTGTTAACAGTTTTTGTTCTTATAATGGAGAATGTTAATTCAAACACAAAAACAGGGTCCATTCCAGTAGTCAATGGGGGGCTGCAGAGTCTCTTCCTTTCCAGCCTGTTTCACCTGGAGATGCCTACAGGGATGTTGTTGAAATCGGTTCTCTATTAAGTGAGTTGTACATTAACAGTCAGACTGAAGAGAGAGATGAGGAAGCCCAACCACCTTTGAAGCCAACAGGAAATGACATTGAGAGAATATACTCTGAAATAACCACCCTCACCCAATCTGTCCAAGAAGTACACACTGAAATTTCCACATTAAAGGAGGATTTTCGAGCTTTCAATCAAAGTGCACGTAACAGAGAAACTGCCTTCAGAGAAACTCTGGACCAGTGGTTTGAAGATGGAGGAATTAATGCAAAGGTCTCTGAATAAGCTAGAACATACTGTTGTAGGGTCTCTTCAGAGAAGAGATGAACAATGGAAAAAGGAAGTTGCCCGTTTAAGAAAGATTAGCACTCCTGTGACACGTTTTTCTTTTGGAGCTTCTGCTTCGGACAGTCAGCGCAGCCACCTACTTCCTATCCCAAACCTCCAATGAATCTGGAATTTCCACACTTTGATGAAGCCAGAGAAACCAGTGATGTGGTAGACTTTGTGAAGCGTTGTGAGAATTTTTTAACACTCAGACATATGTCAGACATTGAACTTGTAGCCACGCTGAATGCTGTTCTTTCTGGTTCAGCCCAAAGCTGGTGGCTTGCCGAAAGAAATAAGATCCACAACTGGATGGACTTTAAAAATGCATTTTTGGGAGCATTCTTACCCACTGACTATCTCACTGAGGTAGAAGAACAACTCAAAGCTATGATCCAGGGGCCCGATCAATGTATTAGAGACTTTGCCTATGATTATAGGGCATTGTGCCTGAAGTGGAAAAGGGATCTTCCTGAGGAGGAAATGGTAAGAAGGTTTCTGAATAACTGCAACCCTTCTGTGGCTGGAAGCATACAAGGTGCTGTGCACACAGTGGAACAGTTAGTCAAGGTTGGTAGAAAGAGACCTTAACTCTAAAAGAGATTATTGGGCCAAAGTAAATCAAATTAAGACCAGTGAAAAGGGAAAAAAGAATCCAATAGTACGGCATGTTAACGTTCCTAAATCCACTACTGGGCAATCCCAACCTCTCGCTTAAGTCCACTCTACAACCCCTCCATTGCTTCGAGTAGCTGTGAGTATCCATGGGCGACAAGTTGAAGCTATACTAGACACTGGTTCCACTTTCACTTTAATGCAGAAGACATTGTGGGAAACACTGGTTAAACCAGGTGAACAAATGCAAAAACACGCCAACAGAACATTTATGCTAGCTGACAGAAAGGCACAAAAATCAGAAGGTAAAGTTCCTATTACCTATGAGTGGCATGGACTGGTGTGGACCGTTGATACCTATTTGATGGTAGATGAACAGCTTGCTTTTCCACTTATATTAGGGCTGGTGTACGAGTAAACGTTGGCGAACATAATTATGAACTATACATTAAAGGAAGAACTAGAGTATTTCCTTTTCTCAGCCAGACTCTGGGAAAACAGTTACGGACCCAGCAAGAAGAACGTGTAGTCACCTTGTACATGGCTTTAACCCTGGACTCTGATGTACCTAAGCAATTGATTACTCGAGTACCAACTTTAATTGATGATCTGATACTAAGGTATCCACCTGATGTAAAACGACTTCTTTATGCTTGGACTTCTGTCTGTTCAGACAAGCTAGGGAAGACAAACCTGACCACCCACAAGATCATAACAACAGATGACATACCGATACGATGCAAAGCCTATCGAGTTTCACCTCTAAAGAAGGATATTATTAGGGAGGAGGTTGGCAGGATGCTTTGGGAAGGTATAATTGAGCCCTCACAATCTTCTTGGGCCTTCCCAGTGGTCCTTGTGCCAAAACCTGATCAGAGTCTACGTTTCTGTGTTGACTATAGAAAGTTAAATGCAAAAACACCCCAGGATGCTTACCCCATGCCTATTATTCATGATATTTTGGAATCTATGCACAGGGCAAAATATTTCAGCACATTGGATTTAAAATCTGGGTACTGGCAGGTACAACTGGACAAGAATAGTCATGAGAAGACTGCCTTCGTCACTCCGTTTGGCATGTATCATTTTTTGACAATGCCGTTTGGTCTAAAAAATGCAGGGGCTAAATTTCAAAGTCTCATGGAAAGGGTCCTTGGTGAGCTAAGGGAGACTATCTGTTTTGTATATATTGATGATATTATTGTATACTCACCTTCTCAACAGAAGCACCTTTAAGACCTGGAAGCTGTTTTTTCCAGACTCCACCAAGCCAACTTGACGCTGAATTTGAAGAAATGCCATTTCCTTAAGAATGAATTGAAGTTCCTGGGCCATGTTGTTTCAGGAAAAGGGGTGGAGGTAGACCCAGAAAAGACAAGTGCTATCGCCAACTACCCTGTTCCTCATGACATTCATTCACTACAGAGGTTTGTAGGCATGGTAGGCTGGTACCACAAATTCATCCCACATTTTGCAGAGCTTTGTATCAGTTGCAGCGAAAAGGTGTCACGTGGGAGTGGACAGAAAAATGTCAGCAGAGTATGGAGAGGTTGAAGATAGCCCTGCAGAAAGCCCCTGTGCTGGCCCAACCAGATCTGAGCCATCCTTTTCAAGTACAAACTGATGCCAGTTCTAAAGGACTTGGAGCTGTACTTTCACAAAACATTGATAATGAAGAGCGTCTGATCGTGTTTGCCTCAAGGAGCTTGAGAAGAGCAGAAATGAACTACTCAACCTCAGAGAGGGAATGTCTGGCTGTTGTGTGGGCAGTTGAAAAGTGGCACCATTATTTGGAGGGTGTATCTTTTGTAGTATACACTGACCATGCAGCACTGACGTTGGCCTTTAATTCTCCAAAGACAACATCCCGACTCACTAGGTGGACTTTGAGGCTACAGCGGTTTCAGTTCCAAGTTAAATATAGAAAGGGCAGAATGAATGTGGTACAAGAAGCCCTATCTAGATCTGTGGAAAAACAACGCTGTTCTGGCTGCATATGTAGTGAAGACCTCATTATGGAATTTCAACTTACCAACTTCTCTGGCTGAGATACAAGTCTCCCAAGAACAAGATGAGCAGTTAAAGGAATTAATGGAAAAAGTTGATGGAAAGGAGGAGAAAAGTGATAGAATAAGATGGGAAATCCAGCAGGGTGTACTCTACCGAATTATTCCAAGCGCTGATGATGTTAAATACCAGCTGGTAGTCCCAAAATCTCTTACTCCCACTTTCCTAGGCTATTTCCATGACAACCCCTTAGGAGCTCATCTGGGGAAGATGAAAACTCTTCTTAAAATCTTGGAGGTGGCCTGGTGGCCAGATGTCCGAAAGGATGTGTGGCAACATGTGAAAGAGAGTGTTGTGTGTCAACAATACAAACCTTCCAATACCAAACCCCTTGGGTTTCTTCAATCAACTGAAGTGAACAAACCGGGTCACATGCTGGGCATCGATCTCATGGGGCCATTTCCTAAAAGTAAGAAAGGCAACATCTATCTCCTTGTAGTGATTGACTATTTCACAAAGTGGGTGGAGCTATTCCCTTTAAGAGATAGTAAGACTCCACGCATCTGTCAGATTGTGATGGATGAAATCTTCAATTGATGGGGCGTGCCCAAGTACATCCTGTCTGACAGAGGCCCACAGTTTCTTAGTCAGCTCTTGGTTGATCTGTGCAAAAACTGCGGTGTTCGTCAGAAACTAACTACCAGTTATCACCCACAGACCAACCTCACTGAACGAGTCAACAAAACTCTGAAAACCATGAAGGCTTCTTATGTGGGAGAAAATCACAGAGAGTGGGACAAGTGGCTATCTGAGTTCAGATTTGCACTGAATAATGCCAAACATGAAACTACAAACAAGACACCTTGCAGAACCTTGTTCTGTAACCTTGCTACATTATTAAGGCCCAAAAAAACAAAATATTATGCATATACTTTTGCTTTTAAAAAGAGGCACAGTTTTGTTAATGCATAAATATGATTTTATTTGTGTTTCAGGCCTTAATTTAAGTTCATTGTTTGTTTTCAAGTCATTTGTATCTTTTACTGATTTTGAGAGGGTCATCCATGCTTTTATATCATCCCGACTGGACTATTGTAATAGTCTCTATGTAGGCATTGGTGAGGCATCTCTAGCACATTTGCAGAGGGTACAAAACGCAGCTGCACGTTTATTAACGGGGACACGCAAACGAGAACACATTACACCTATATTGGCTTCCTTTCATTGGTTGCCCGTTCATTTTAGAATTGATTTCAAGATTTTACTTTTAGTTTTTAAATCATTAAATAACATTGGTCCTAAATACCTCTCAGATCTATTAAAGCCATATGCTCCATCCAGAGCACTTAGGTCTGCTGGGCAACTGCTTTTAGTATCCCCCAATGCAAAACTAAAGAGCAGAGGTGACCGTGCCTTTGCAGTAGCGGCCCCCAAACTCTGGAATAATTTGCCTTTGTACATTAGGCAGGCACCTTCACTGGCTGTTTTTAAATCACATTTAAAAACATATTTGTATGGGGCAGCATACAACACAGTATGAGAGTTATCTGTTAGGAGTTCTTTTTAAGTGTGTGCTACTAATTATTATTGTATTTATTGCATTTTTATTAGTCTCTTATTTAGTTTTTATTTATTTATTTTATTATTATTATTTTATGCTTTTTAGTTCTATTGTTTATTTTATATTGTTTGTACAGCACTTTGGTGAACACCTGCTGTTTTTAAAAGGTGCTCTATAAATAAACTTTGATTTGATTTGATTTGATTTGAGCTGGTTTTGAGTTTGTATGCCTTATATAAACATTCTTTATTTATGTTGTTAATTTTGGGGACTTTTAGGTTGAAACCCTATTATTGGTAATGGAAGGACTTTTATTTTGAAGGAGTACACCTGAGAGGAAGGAAGGCCTAAAGAATAAAGTAGGCAATGGTTGGAAGGGGTGCAGGCTGTTCTCCCCTACAAGTATTTTTCAGGAGGACGTCCTGAGGTTTTTTGGAATCCCTTTTTCCCAGAAAAGGTCTCCAGTCTCTTCGTTGAAATAAGGGTGGATTTCATGGCTGCGAAGTTTCAAGAGGATTATTTTTCAATTGTTTTTTATTTTTATTTTTTTCCTTCAACCTTGGGATTTATCTATTTTTCCTGGATTATTCATATTTCTACAAGGACTGAGTGAGGCCCTGACTAAGGACTAACAAAAGACAGTCAGCTAATTGGTGAACAGTTTGTATTTGTATTTACTGTCCTAATATATGCATCTGTACTTAATCCAGTTGTGTGTGATTCCATCGTGTCCTTTTCTGGCCTCCTAACCAAAGTTTTCTATTTAAAATACAGTATTTGAGTGCCTGAACTTTAGTGTAACTGAAGGTCTAAGGATTCATTGAGACAGACTTGTTACAAATTCAGACCATTAATTTAATATCAAAATAATTGATAGATAATGCCACAGATAATATTTCTGATTTTGATCAGTATTTAGACCGTTTTAATCCCCTTTACCAGACAGACTGACTTATTTTCACTGATTTCTTCTTCAAAATGATTCACCTGCATACTGGATCTCTTACCCACGTGTTTCTTTAAACAGATATTACCAGTAGTTTTCCAACCCATTCTAAAGATAATACATTCTTCCCACTGGTGTAGTCTACGTGATACGCAGGTATATGCCGTATACCCACTAGGAAAGGCCAAGGATTTCCGTATACCCACTTAAAAAGCGTGAGGATACGTAACAATATCGTTTTGTGACAGAACTTTCATTCATAAATTCACCCCGTCTGTGTTGCGAACACAGACTGTGGTTGCAATTGCGAATCACTAACGTTTTTGGACCTTTGGGGCTTCTGTGGCCTGTGACCTGATCTGACGTCACCTACCAAGGAGGAAAATCAGTTGCTTGGCGGTCTTTTTTGGCGCAAATTTGAAATTAACTAACTAATGTAAAAGAAGATATGAAACGAAAGCAGACTCAAACTACACTCTTTGAGTGTTTTCATAAGCCTGCGCCTACAGCTACAGCAGCTTCGGGTGACACTTCAGCTGCAGCAGTTGACACGGACGTTACAGAAAATCCAGAAAATGAGGCTGATGCTATCGTGGTTGAGAAGCCATCGCTCTGCCACACAAGCAAGGAGGCAATGCACTCCTCAGATGCCCAAGTACAAATGTATTTGGAAAGCTTTGTAAACTACCAGTTCATTCAGTTCATAATATTCTGCAATGAAAGAGTGTTGGTGATAGAACTGAACAAATGTTTATTGTTCACTCTTAAATGTACATTGAAAATTGACAGCTGATAAAACCTGTGCTCGAGGTCCCATATTCATAACATTTAAGGCTAAATGTAGCTCTTAAAGATATAGTTCACCCAAAAATGAAAATTGTGTTATTTCCTCACCCTCAATTTGTTCCAAAACTGTATGAGTTTCTTTCTTCAGTTTAACAGAAAAGATGATATTTTGAAAAATGTTGGTAATCAGACAGTTGGCAGCACTAGAGATGAGCCGAGTATCCGGTACGGATAAAGCACTTCTGCCGAGTACGAGTATTATACGAGTAATACGAGTCAATATCTGTGCTCGGATTGAATGAAAATCATCATTGGGTAGCTGATTGTGTCAGCGTTCTGTGATAGGCTAGTCACAGCGCCCCTCCCCTACACACATACAGATGTATTGTTAATAATACGTACTTACTAACCAGTAGAGTTCTGGTAAACGTGGATTCGTTCAGACGTGGTGCTTGCTTGGTAGAATGCGACTCGTATTGCGTCTCTGCCTGTCGGAGATTTTTTTCTTTTTTAAACCTTCAGCTGTCTCTAACCCAGTGGTCTTCACTATTTTTTTTCATGTGAGCCACACTGATAGGACAAAGTCAATAGGAGAGCCACTTTCACCGCAAAGTATGCCAAGTTATTCAGTCTTAAATAGCTTATCTGCTTAAATACAATGTACAATATTGCAATACAATAATTACTCGAGTTGCAGATGACGCATGCTCCAAATCTGTTACCTCTTTTGTCACTGTCACATTGCTTTGTTGCTGTTCATTTTGTGCACGGGATTGTTTGATAAGAAATCGATCCATTTTTTTAGTCCGTGTATACAGTAAACACAAGTTGTTAACTAGCATGAAACACAAACTATCTTCTGGCAGGCCGCCAAAAACTGGCTATTGCGGAACGCAGTGAGTCAGTGACGAGTCAAATAATATATATATCAATATATATTATTATTTTTAATAGAGCACATTCGTTTTTCTATGCTTCCCTGATTGTTTTTAATGTTATTTAAATGAAAAATACATTTTAACCACATGATCATATCATCGTATTATTTACTGCCACGCGAGCCGCATATTAAAGCTTGGCGAGCCGCAGGAGGCTCGCGAGCCGCGCAATGAGTAACACTGCTCTAACCAGTAACCAGACACTGAGTGTCTGACACATTTTTGCTGTATTTCATAAAAACATAAAGGTAGTAAGCTAGTGTTATAAATATTACAAATTAATTATTAAGCCGGGGGCACGGTGGCTTAGTGGTTAGCACGTTCGCCTCACACCTCCAGGGTCGGGGTTCGATTCCCGCCTCCACCTTGTGTGTGTGGAGTTTGCATGTTCTCCCCGTGCCTCGGGGGTTTCCTCCGGGTACTCCGGTTTCCTCCCCCGGTCCAAAGACATGCATGGTAGGTTGATTGGCATCTCTGGAAAATTGTCCGTAGTGTGTGAGTGAATGAGTGTGTGTGTGTGCCCTGCGATGGGTTGGCACTCCGTCCAGGGTGTATCCTGCCTTGATGCCCGATGACGCCTGAGATAGGCACAGGCTCCCCGTGACCCGAGGTAGTTCGGATAAGCGGTAGAAGATGAATGGATGAATGAATGAATTATTAAGCCACACACACACACACACACACACACACACTCTCACACACACCTGGTGTGGAAATAAAAAAATAAAAAAGAACCAAAAAAATAAAAAAATCACACTGATCATAAAAAAAAATAAAAGTTAAAAAAGAAAGTTATGTTGTTCATTACATTTTACTTCATAATTGCACTGCGTTTTCATTGTTGCAAAACTTGTTCTGTAATATAGTTCGTTTGCTATCGTGATCAAAACCATTGATCTGAAGCTCAATCCTGATGCTGTCCTGTAAATATTTTTCTAATCAGCAATAAATATAACAATTTCTGATCAACCCATATCAATTGCATGCTTAAAATAACATACTGGTTAAAGCCCCGCCCATTTCAAGACAAGCCCAGCCTACTTCTGGGTTAGGCCCCACCCACTCCGAGTACAGATACAGATACAGATAATTCATATGGTTAACAGATACAGATACAGATAATGCTGTACTCGCTCATCCCTAGGCAGCACCCATTGACTTTCACAGTAGGAAAAAATATAGACTATGAAAGTCAATTCAATTCAGAGCTACATTTAGCCTTAAATGTTATATGAATATGGGACCTGGAGCACAGGATTTATCAGGTGACTGTCTTTTGTTGCTTATAATAAATTCAATTCAAGTTTATTTGTATAGCGCTTTTTACAATGGACATTGTCTCAAAGCAGCTTTACAGAACATAAACATAGGACAGAAGATAAACATAAGGAGTAGTATAAAGAATTAATATAATAAAAATTCAAAATATATATAGTTCACAGTGTGTATGTATGTATATGTATTTATCCCCAATGAGCAAGTCTGAGGTGACTCAGGCAGCAGTGGCAAGGAAAAACTCCCTTAGATGGTAAAGGAAGAAACCTTGAGAGGAACCAGACTCAAAGGGGAACCTCATCCTCATATGGGTGACACTGGTGGTGTGATTATAAATATACAGTCAGGCAAGTGTTGTATTGGTGTAAGGATCACATGGAGTTCAGATCTCCTCTTAGTATCACAGAGTCCAACTGGAGCTGGTAGATCTGTAGATGTCTCAGGATTCTCACAGAGTCGGCCTCATCTCAGCGGAGGTCCAAAAACTTCATCGCACGGAAGACGATCGGAGCTGGTACAATGTCTGGGTGTCTCGGCATGGATAGACAAAAAAGAAGAGCAGTGCAGAGGGATTAACATATCTGCTGTTCATAAAAATGTGCAAGTCTAGTGTAATAGTGCACAATATAATATAACGGGATGTATTATGTGTACGCCTGACTAAAGAGATGGGTTTTTAGTCTACATTTAAACTGGGAAAGTGTGTCTGAGCCCCGAACACTATCAGGAAGACTATTCCAGAGTTTGGGAGCTAAATAAGAAAACGCTCTACCACCTTTAGTAGACTTAGATATTCTGGGAACTACCAGAAGTCCTGAGTTTTGTGATCTCAGAGAGCGTGAAGGATTGTAACGTGTTAGAAGACTAGTTAGATACATGGGAGCTAAACCATTAAGAGCCTTGTACGTAAGTAGCAGCAGTTTGTAATCAATTCTAAACTTAACAGGTAGCCAGTGTAGAGATGATAAAATTGGGGTTATATGGTCATACTTTCTTGTCCTAGTGAGAACTCTGGCAGCTGCATTTTGGACTAACTGTAGCCTATTTATTAAAGATGCAGGACAACCACCTAGTAATGCATTACAATAGTCCAGTCTAGAGGTCATGAAAGCATGAACTAGCTTCTCAGCATCAGAGACAGACAGGATGTTTCTCAGCTTGGCAATATTTCTAAGGTGGAAGAAGGCTGTTTTTGTGGTATGGGTGACATGATTTTCAAAGGACAAGTTGCTGTCTAATAAACACCCAGGTCTTTCACTGTCGAGCTACTAGTAACAGTACATCCCTCTAAATGGAAGTTAAATTGTGAGAGTTTCTGTGTACTGGTTTTTGGACCGATACGAAGTATTTCCGTCTTATCAGAGTTTAACAACAGGAAATTGCAGCTCACCCAGTCTTTTATATCTCTAAGGCATTGAGTTAATTTGGATAGTTTAGTTATTTCATCTGGTTTTGATGAGATATATAACTGTGTGTCGTCAGCATAGCAGTGGAAACTAATCCCATGTCTTCTAATAATGTTCCCTAATGGAAGCATGTATATCGAGAAAAGCAGAGGTCCTAGAACTGATCCTTGAGGGACCCCATGATTAACTGGTAGTAAAATGGAGGGTTCACCATCTAATTCTACAAAATGGTATCGGTCAGACAGGTAGGATCTAAACCAACTTAAAGCTTGTCCATGAATACCTGTGTAATTTTGTAGACGATCTAGGAGAATGTTGTGATCTATAGTGTAATAAATTGTGGGATGTGGTAGCTCAGTGGTTAAGGTGTTAGGCTACTGATTGGAAGGTCATGGGTTTGAACCCCAGGTCCACCAGGCTGCCACTGCTGGGCCCCTGAGCAAGGCCCTTAACCCTCAGTTGCTCAGTTGTAAGTCACTCTGGATAAGGGTGTCTGCTGTAAATGTAAATTGGAATGTTGATAACACATAAGCAGTCTTTAAAAATGCTCTCAATTACATGTAGATGCATATTTTATGCATTAGTGAGTGTGGTGGTACCTATGGGGTGTCGCTCTAGGATGGGTGCGTATGAGGCTGGGAGGTGGAAAAAAAAATCACAGTATACTCACTACAAAAAAGACTACACCACTGATTCTTCCCTTAGCACTGGTTATGTGCCGAAATCTGTTAAGCTTACAGTTATCAAACCTTTGATTAAAAAACCTGACCTCGACCCAAGCCAGCTGTCCAACTATAGGCCAATATCAAACCTCCACTTTATCTCCAAGACCCTAGAAAAGTTTGTAGCTCAGCAGTTATGTTCAGACCTACATAGGAATAATATTCATGAAATGTATCAGTCAGGATTTAGGCCTCATCATAGCACAGAAACAGCGGTGGTTAAAGTGGTAAATGACCTGTTACTGGTCTCTGATCAGGGTTGTGTCTCTTTGCTGGTGTTACTGGATCTTAGTGCAGCTTCTGATACTATTGATGGTTTTTTACTTGATAGGCTAGAACATGTTGTTGGTGTTAAAGAGACAGCTCTCTCTTTCAGGTCTTATTTGACAGATTGTTTGTAGATCTAAATGGTGACCACTCTAAACAAACTAAGGTAATGTTCAGTGTTCCACAAGGTTCTGTTTTAGGCCCATTGCTTTTCTCCCTATTTATGCTACCCCTTGGTGCAATTATTCATAAACATGGTATTGGCTTCCACTGTTATGCTGATGACACACAGCTATATGTTTCAGCTCAGTCAGATGTGAGTCAGCAGCTTAATAAGATTGAAGATTGTGTGAAGGACATTAGACAGTGGACACTTACTAACTTCCTCCTGCTTAACTCTGACACACAGAAGTTCTTGTACCAGGACCACAGGCAGCCAGAAGTAAGCTTTCTGATTACAGAGTAACTCTGGATGGTCTTTCTATTACATCATGTGCAGCAGTAAAAGACCTCGGAGTGATTATTGATACCGGTCTCTCATTTGAAGCTCACATAAATAATACCACAAGGGTAGCCTTCATTCATCTCAGAAATATTGCTAAGATAAGAAATATGATGTCATTACATGATGCAGAAACACTAGTTCATGCATTTGTTACCTCTAGGTTGGATTATTGTAATGCTTTACTGTCTGGATGTTCCAGTAGGAGCAAAAACTAGCTCCAGTTAGTCCAGAACACAGCAGCTAGAGTCCTAACTAGAACCAGAAGATATGAACATATTTACATTTACATTTACAGCATTTGGCAGACGCCCTTATCCAGAGCGACGTACATAAGTGCTTAAAACTCTAACATTGAATACATTAATGCTGGCTCACTAGGTTACATATTTAAGATACCATGAGTTTAACATCGAAGTTACAATGAAACTTTTTTGTTTTGTTTTGTTTTGTTTTTTGTTTTTTTTAATGCAAAAGATAGGGAAAGATGTGCTAGTTGAAGTGTTTCCTGAATAAGTTGGTCTTCATCCGCGGTTTGAAAATAGCCAGTGACTCAGCTGTCTGGACCTTTAGGGGAAGTTCATTCGACCACCTTGGTGCCAGTACAGAGAAGAGTCTTGTAGTATACTTGCCTCTTACCCTGAGAGATGGTGGGACCAGTGGAGCAGTGCTGGTAGATTGCAGGGTGCAGTGCGAGGAGTGATGAGGGCTTTGAGGTAAGAGGGAGCTGGTCCAGCATCAGTGTTTTGAATCTGATGTGTGCAGCTACTGGAAGCCAGTGGAGGGATCGCAGCGGCGGGGTGGTGTGGAGAACAGGTTGAAAACAAGCCCGGCAGCTGCATTTTGGATCATTTGCAGAGGACAGATTGCGTTCATAGGTGGACCTGCCAGCAGTGCGTTGCAGTAATCCAGTCTAGAAATGACAAGAGACTGAACAAGTACCTGAGCAGCCTGTGTGGACAGAAATGGCCGAATCCTTCTAATGTTGTAGAGAAGAAAGTGACATGAGAGGAAAAGGACAGTTGAGTGTTCATGGTTACCCCAAGGTTGCGAGCTAAAGGGGAGATCAGATCATTGTGCAAGGATACAGCAAGATCATGACCTGGGGATGAATCACCTGGGATGAACAGCAGTTCAGTTTTGCTAGGATTGAGCTTTAACTGATGAGCAGTCATCCATGATGATATTTCTGCCAGACATGCTGAGATCCGGTCAGAAGCTGTGGTATCTGAGGGTGGGAAAGAGAAGATAAGTTGTGTATTATCAGCATAGCAGTGGTAAGAGAACCCATGTGAGGAAATAACTTCACCAAGAGAGTGAGTATACAGGGAGAAAAGAAGAGGACCAAGTACTGAGCCCTGTGGGACGCCAGTGGAGAGTCTGCGTGGAGCAGATGTCACTCCCCTCCATGTTACCTGATGTGAACGTCCTTCCAGGTAGGAAGCGAACCATTCCCAAGCTGATCCGCAAATCCCAAGACTCCTGAGGGTGGACAATAGAGTCTCGTGGTTGACCGTATCAAACGCTGCTGAAAGGTCAAGGAGGATAAGGACAGATGACAGTTTGGCTGATCTAGCAGCATGTAGTTTCTCAGAGACATCCAAAAGGGCGTTCTCTGTGGAATGAGCAGCTTTACAGCCAGACTGGTTGGGGTCTTGGAGGTTGTTCTGTGAGAGATAGACAGACAGTTGATTATAGACAACGCGTTGAAGAATTTTTGAAAGAAACGAGAGAAGTGATACCGGTCTGTAGTTACTAATGTCTGATGGATCCAGAGCGGGTTTCTTTAGGATGGGAATAACCCTTGCTCTCTTGAAAGTAGTTGGTACCTGACCAGATGCTATGGATCTATTGATGATGGTGGTAATGAAAGGCAGAAGGTCTTGCGAGATGGTCTGGAGCATAGTGGAAGGGAGTGGATCCAATGGGCAGGTGGTAGGATTGCAGGACTGGATGAGTTGTAAAATCTCTTCTGCTGCTACAGTTGAGAAATGCGACAACGAAGGTGTGGGGAATCCATACTCTGAGATGTAAGTGCAGTCCGGACTGAAGTGAAGGTCTGGCAGATTTCCTCAATCTTCCCCTGGTAGAAAGAAGCAAAGTCTTCTGCAGTCAGGGAGGATGAAGAAGGAGAAGCCGGGGGGTTGAGCAGAGTGGAATTGAGGAAGAGTGTTGTGGAAGCTTTTCATTGTAGAAGGAAGTCTTGGCAAAAGTCACATCTGAGGAGAACTTGGCAAGGAGTGCTCGGTAAGAATCAAGATCTGCATCAAGTTGAAGTGATTTCTTCCACTTTCTCTCTGATGATCTTAGCTCTCTTTGATTGTTGTGCAGCACATCTGAAAGCCAAGGAGCAGAACAAAAAGTTTTCTTGGGTTTAGTGGACATAGGGCAGAGGATGTCCATAGTTGAGGAAAGAGATGAGAGGAAAGTATCTGTGGCTGAGTCCAAAGGTAGTGAGGAAAAAGACTCAAGATCAGGAAGAGAAGAAAGAGTGGCGGTGGGTAAGAGCGAGGGGGTGAGAGGTAGTTTTAGGTAGAGTAGGGAGAGTGATGGTGAAGGATACCAGGTGATGATCGGAGACGTGTAGTGGGGTAGCAGTCATGTCTGTAGCTGGAGAAGGACGGGTGAAAACCAGGTCCAGGACATTGTTTCCTTTGTGTGTGGGGATGTAGCTGTTGAGTGTCAGGGCAAATGAGTGGAGAAGAGTCAGGAGGGAAGAAGATTGAAGCTTGTCAGAGGGGAGGTTGAAGTCACCAAGCAGAGGGGAGCTATCGGAAGGGAAAGCACTAAGCAGTGTGTCCATTTCTTCCAGGAAGTCTCCTAGGGGACCAGGAGGGCAGTAAACAACAATGATAACAAGGTTGACTGGATATCACCCCTATCTTATCCTCATTGCATTGGCTATCAGTCAAGTTTCACACTGATTATAAAATACTATTACTGACATATAAAGCATTTAATGGTCTTACGCCACAGTACTTGAGAGATGTTTTGGTTTTTTTTATAATCCGATTTCATAGTACCTCACGTACTACAGTCTCCATCAGGGGTAGGAGCTTTTTCTTACAGAGCCCCACAGTTATAGAACAGACTTCCAGTTAGTGTTTATAACTCAGACAGTCTCAGTGTTTAAGTACAGGCTAAAAACACATTTGTTTAGTTTAGATTTTTATGAATACATTTCTTAGGTAAAGGAGCAGATCTGGAGGGTTCATGGTCATAGAGTGTTTGGTGAAGTGGGATGTCTGGATGTTGTCTCATTACCACCCTCACAAGTCGCTCAGGTTTGCAGACTGTGGAGTGGTGGGACACTTTACATTCCAGGAAGCTCTTATGTCTGTGTCACCTTCTGGCTCTAGACTTGTAGTTATGATGTCATAGCTAGATGTCTTGCCAGAGTCCCTGTCTGAACTCTGCACATAATTTACATTGTCCATCACCTGATTACAATCACAGTCAGTCAGTTACTGATAACAATTACTGATAACAGTTACTGATAACTCTCCTATATATATATATATATATATATATATATATATATATATATATATATATATATATATAATATATATAATATATATACATACATATATATACATATATGCATACGCCACTCCAGAGTTCCAGGTTTCTAGCCCGATCGTCTCTTCTTTCTCAGCTACTTCATCAATCCTGATGTTCTACCCCTGGTTGGAGTCTTGTCACCCGGTGGTCACCTTGCCAGGGATTGATCTGCATGATCAACCAGTGTCTCATGGGATTGTTGTGTATGAACCCGCCCGGAGACTGTCATGCCTTCTTTGAACCAATGTTGTGTCAGTTAGGGTTAGGGTTGTAGAAAAGACATTATTTACATTTACACTATTTACTGTAGAGTGTCACCCAAATGAGGATGAGGTTCACTTCTGAGTCTGGTTCCTCTCAAGGTTTCTTCCTCTTATCATCTCAGGGAGTTTTTCCTTGCTGCCATCGCCTCTGGCTTGCTCGTTAGGGATAGGGATAGATATATATAGTATCATACATTTTAAGTTAATATTCTTTAAATTAATTTTAAACTTTTAATTGTATGTATTGTTTTTATACTTATTTTTTCTTATTATTATATATTTATTTATTTTCTCTTTTGTTTCCATACTTCTGTAAAACTGCTTTTGAAAATGTAATTAATATGGTAAGACAAAATAGAAAAGAAGGCTGGTTAATTATTTCTCTTTTTAAAAAGGCAAAGCTGACTAATTGTTTCAGTAGAAACATTTTGAAGAAAAATTTCATTAAATAATGAAAAAAATCTTTGAACATTAACTTTTTTTGTTTTAAAGTCTATATATGTATAGTGTATATAGTACATAGTAGAGATATAAAGCATGTACTTGTTTATTTCAAACCCCTCAGAAGGTGTAACTAATGTGATAGATACAAAATAAACCTCTTTAGAACTATAATTTTCTATAATTATGGCTTTATTGAGACTCAATAATATCCCCAGAGGAAACACTATTTATTTAAATCTGAAAGTGTTTATGGATCGTTTGTAAAACTGTAGAAAGAAAAAATAGACCTCAGTTTATTCAGGATATTCAGGACAAATATAATTTCTGGTAAAAATATTTTAAAGATCAGTGTGATAGTGTAAAAGAGATAAATGGAAAGGTGCTGAGCAGTGAGGAAGAGGAGGGACTGCATGAGTGATGTTTTAATTTATTGTACATTTACTTCACTAACAGTTAAGACAAATATGAGTATCAGTATTCTGCAATCTCTATTATTGGCATCTCTACAGCTAATATTTACCCTGTGCCCTGGTTGAGAAGAACACTAAGAATGCTGTAGAGGAGGTTCTGTATATTTCACTGTTATAGATATATGAGCGGGGGGGGCTCATACGGTGGCTTAGTGGTTATCACGTTCGCCTCACACCTCCAGGGTTGGGGGTTCGATTCCCGCCTCCACCTTGTGTGTGTGGAGTTTGCATGTTCTCCCCGTGCCTCGGGGGTTTCCTCCGGGTACTCCGGTTTCCTCCCCCGGTCCAAAGACATGTATGGTAGGTTGATTGGCATCTCTGGAAAATTGTCCGTAGTGTGTTTGTGTGAGTGAATGAGAGTGTGTGTGTGTGTGTGTGTGCCCTGCGATTGGTTGGCACTCCGTCCAGGGTGTATCCTGCCTTGATGCCCAATGACGCCTGAGATAGGCACAGGCTCCCTGTGACCCGAGGTAGTTCGGATAAGAGAGAGTGAGATGTATGAGCTGGTTTTACTGCTTAATAATTTCATGACTCTCCTCCTCACCATGTGAACACACTTACTGCACTTTTTGCACAAATAATAACATTAAAGAACAAATAAGAATGAAGAACAGGAGCTGGTGATGATCTGGTGATATTTATTGGTACATATTACAGATAAATGAAGACACATTAAGAGTTTAATTGAATGAAATCACATCTTACTGATTTTATTCTAATCACACGGCAAGGATGTGAACGCGATTCAGAGTCGGAGTGATGAAGGAAAAAAGAAGAAAAGAATGAAAAGCAGAGCACTTCCTACTGAGGGCCCTAAGTCTTTATGAGATGGTCTTCTTCTGAGACAGATTAATCTTATCTCCCAGACTCAAGGCCATGCCCTGTAGAGAAAAACAGCAATATTAGTAATCAAGGAATCTACAGCTGGGTGAGAGAACGATCTCAATCACTTTAAATATAAAGCTGTTTAAAATTGTGATGCATGTTTCAGGGTTTAGTGTGTTTGATTTGAACCCTGATGCGTTTACATTCTCACTGCAGTCTTATCACACACACACACACACTTTCACGTATACAGTGCTTTTAATAATGAACAATTCAAAGCAGCTTTACAGAAATCAGAGGTGACAGTGGTGAGAAATCTCCCTGACACATTTAAATATATCTAATATTAATCTTTATATTAAGCTCTTGTTCTATGTGTTCTGTGAAGCTGCTTTGAGACAATGTCCATTGTCACCTTGAAGGGAAGCAGACAGACACGGGATGGAATCGGTTCCTCTTCTGGGTGACACCAGAGTTTATAACTCATTAAACTTTCTCTATCATAATGAACTAATTTTCTGTTGGTGATCATTCAGCAACAAGAGCATTAATGAGATCAGACACTGATGTTTTTTAGAAACACAACTGCGTGAATCCAACAGTTTGGGGAACAAACACATGTAGATGTTTAGGTCAGAGGGTGACGTACTTGGCCATATAGTGTATATATAATCGGAAGCTGCTAAAGTACAAGCTGAGTGTTTACGTTCCTCTCTCGGTTCCTCACCTGGCTCTTGGCGCGGATGCGAATATGGCCGTTGACCGGAGCCTCAGGTCCGAGATGGATGGGTTTCTCAATGCTCACGTTAGCCAGAGCATCTTCACCAAATATGGAGCGAGCGTACAGGTTAGCAGCCATGAAACCACAAACACCAGAGAGAGCCTGGAGAACACACACACGTACACAGAGAGACACACACACAGACACACACACAGACGTGGTAGAGAAAAGAACGTTTGACGTTACAGGTCAGTAAGCATGAGAATGAGGCTGTTTGTGTGTTTATAGTGTTACCTTCTCTGGAGTTAAACACTTCATGTTCGTTGAGCTGAGAATGTGCTGAAGATATTCATTCAGTTCGGTGATGTTGGTGTTCACCGTAACCTTTAGAGAACAACCAGGAGGAAGACGTTTAAGGAATCTTCTCATGTTCACAGTATTTGGCTGACAAGTGAACTGAATCAGTGGAAGATAACCAACGGTGGGATTTGAACTCACAACCTTCTGGTCAGTAGTCCAAATCTTAACCACTGAGCTACCACTGTCCACTACCACATGCTTTACCTTGTTCTCCCACTCAAACTCAGCCCACATCTGCCTGAACTCAGCATCTGTGCACGAAGCAGGTTGGATGTAGTCCATGATGTCAATGTGGATGTCACTGAGAACCACACAGTTCCTGTCACTGGCTGCTCCGGACACGTCATACACTGTAAAGACAACACACACGCGTCATACACTTTAAACACCATACACGTCATAAACTGTAAACACCACACACACACGTACGTCATAAACTGTAAACACAACACACACACGTCATAAACTGTAAACACAACACACACGCGTCATACACTTTAAACACCACACACACACACACGTACGTCATAAACTGTAAACACAACACACACGTCATAAACTGTAAACACCACACACACACACACGTCATACACTGTAAACACAACACACACACACACACACACACACACACACACACACAGTTTCCTTACCAATATTCCCAAATATGATGCCATTTTCTGTGGAGGCCACTTTGACATTTGCTTTGATGTTGGCAAAGTCATGAGGTGCGAGAGTGAGAGGAGAAGGCTTCTCCACCAACTTCAGGTCACCTGCAGAATCAACACAACACATCAAATTTAAAAACTCATGGAATGAATGAATGAATACACCAACATATAAACAGGGTGAAGAAGAGGTAGTGATGATAAATGGAAAACGAGCTGGTACCCAGTGTCGCCAGTTCCAAAGTGCAATTCTGGAGGGTGTCACTTGTTTGGTTGACCACCAGCACATCCAGCACAATGTCATACTGGTTAACATGAACGTAAGCTTCAGCATACACTGGATCTGAGAAACCAGTAAGCTGTGTGACCTGAGGGAGAAAATACAAACACAAGAAACATCAATACAGTGACACAAACGAATAAAACTCATGTGAGTGTTTTTCCCCCATTTATGGCACCATCTACTGGCCAAGAGCTGAACAGACCACACAGTAATAATTCACAGTGAACCATAACAGTGCAGTTCTAGGAACTATAAGCACTTTATTAACACTGCTCGACCAATCAGATTTGTGATCCTGAGCGAGCCACTGCACTGAACCTAAAGTACATGATCAGGGAGAAAAAAAAAATCTATACATCCTACTTTTCAGAAAAAAATAAAAATGACACAGCAGGGTTTATGATTTTACTCAACACAACTGTGTCAAATGTGCAACTAATTACTGAACATCATTCTAGTCTGTGCATTATGGAGAAAAACGCAGATGTCTGTAGAAAAAAGGTCCTGACATTTTAGTTCTCATTTAATCATTTAAAACATGAAAAATATGAAATGAGCAACGCGTCATTATACTGTGTTTATTAAAGTCTACATGTTATATTTATTATATGCCATGCTACCTTGTTGAGTTTGGAGGCGAGTGGGTCAGACACTTCCTTCCTCTGTGTGTTGCCCATAGCAGCCAGCAGACTGAGCTGGAACTGGTCCTCTTTAGAGCTCGTCTCATTCTTGGCTGTGAGCTGCATGAAGGAGATGGGGTCGTCGGCCTGGACCGTCACGTTACGCTTCTCTGATTCTTTCTGTGGAATTAAATATAAACAAGTATGTCAGTGTAAAAACGTCATAATTACAGGGTTAGATACCTGCAAATAAATGAAAGAATAAATTACTTTCTAATTACTAATACATTCTGCAAGCCAGTGCCAGAGTGATAACTAAATATGGGGCAAAAAAACTAAAATATTAATTAATTTACACAAAATATTAATACAGTGATACCCCGAGATACGAGTTTAATTCGTTCCGTGACCTTACTCGTATCTCAAAACAATGTTCCCCATTTAAATGAATTGAAATCCCATTAATCCGTTCCAGCTCGCAAAATTCCACTCCAGTTGTTTTGTTTGTGTTTTGAATATAAAAATGTTCAGTACTGTATTTATAAATGACAAATATTGTATAAAAACATACAGTAATAAAAGAGAATGTTAAAAAAATAAACTGGTTTTACTTTACGGAAGATGCGCACGGAGGTTGAGGGAGGAGTAAACAGGAGGAATTTTGTCTCGTACGTACACTTTCGCTTTTGTTCACTTACTCGCTACTGTACACTCTACTGTACACTCTACTGTACACTCTACTGTACACTCTACTGTACACTCTACTGTACAGTACACTCTTAATGCTACTTTACACTTAAATGGAACTTAACTAAACTTCACTAAAATTCTCTTAACTTAATTGCCACATTTTCTGTTTTCTTTACATTAATTTTGCTTAATTTTCTTCATCGCTTTTCTCTTCACTTGTTTTTGCCTTTTTTTGGTCACTTTCCTCACTAACATCACTAACATTCCTCACGGATCCAACACTCAAAATGGATCCGAACATTACGGATCCTCAGACGGTCGTCACCTCACGCAGCACCTTTGCGACTCTTCATAGGAAATGAATGACTTCCTGTTTATCGGCCATCGTTTGTCGTGTGCAGTGGAAAGGCGGCTTTAACCGAGTGAGACGCGGGAAGCTGAGGGGGGGAAACAGAGCACACGTGGTTGTTGGGGATCTTTGTTTCGGCAACGGCGGCTCGGATGCTCGTATCTCAAAAAATCCGTATGTCAAAGCACTCGTATCATATAATCCACATCATATAATACACATCACTGTATTAAAGGACAGACAACCTAAAAACACAATACATTCAACACCCAAGAGAGGAAACATAAGAGATAAAATAATTCTTTATAAAGCAAAACTGTTAATGATACAGAAGTCTGTATGAAGTAAAAACCGGTGATGTGTGAGTTTACCTTCTGAGACAGTTTCTCCTCCTCCAGCCGTACGGTCAGCATGTGAGACAAAGACCTGCGACACTCCTTGTTAAAGATGTCACTCATCAGAGACTCATGAGTCGACTCAGCCAGAACCTTTAAGCACAGAGAGAGTCGCTCCACGTCATCGTCCGTAATTGGTTTCTTAGGCAGCGAGGATTTCCCCAGGTGCAGCACAGTGGCCATGATCAGCATGGCTTCAGCTACAAATGACTGAACACATGAGACAAAAAGATAAATACAGAAGCAAATGTGGTTTAATTATATTAATGTCAGTAAAAATAAAAAAGGTGTATAACAGGTGAGAATTATTACGTTTTGTTTCTTCTTGTCTGTAACAATGGCAATGTAGCGCAGCGCAAGTTTAGTCAGTGTGGTGGCAAGAGACGCGGCAACGTAGAAATCGCCGTCCAACAGGAAACCCCTCAGAGGAGGTCTAGATCAGGGAAAACATCATAAAACAAGGCTTTAACCATCACATCCGAGTCCCTCAGGATGATCTGACCAAATGACTTCATTACACATACTTGATGTGATGCAGTTATGAATTATTTAGAAACAATAAAATGTTAAATTAGATTTCTAAAAGTTAATCTGTTCATTCTATTTGCTTCTCTGAATAACATTAAACTCCAACGATAACAAGAGCCAAAATGAGTAAAAGAAAACAAGCAACACACTGCACACATCCTCTCTTAGCTCTGGGGTAAGGACAGATATAGTGTACATCTGATATTATAATATTTAATTTTGTTTAAATGACTGATGAACATTCATTCATTCATTCATTCATTCATCTTCTACCGCTTATCCGAACTACCTCGGGTTACGGAGAGCCTGTGCCTATCTCAGGCGTCATCGGGCATCAAGGCAGGATACACCCTGGACGGAGTGCCAACCCATCGCAGGGCACACACACACACACTCTCATTCACTCACACACACACACACACACTACGGACAATTTTCCAGAGATGCCAATCAACCTACCATGCATGTCTTTGGACCGGGGGAGGAAACCGGAGTTCCTCCAGGTTTGGGGGTTTGATTCCCACCTCCACCTTGTGGGAATCGAACCCCCAACCCTGGAGGTGTGAGGTGAACCTGCTAACCACTAAGCCACCATGTCCCCCTACTGATGAACATTAAAATAAAAAAAAAAAAACAATGTCAGATTGAACTAAATAAATGGGGTCTGAAGCTTGGGATCATTCAGTAAAGTGCCAATCTGTGAGCTCACAGAAGCTGAAGAGAATAGACAACATTTATATTGTACATTTCCAGCATTTAGCAGACGCTGTTATCCAGAGCGACTTACATTATCTCATTTTTATACAACTGAGCAATTGAGGGTTAAGGGTCTTGCTCAGGGCAGCTTGGGGCACCTGGAATTGAACTCGTAACCCGATTGGTAGCCCAACACCTTAACCGTTAGGCTACCACATGCCTGACAACACTTTGTGAGTGTGTTATGCCTTTAATGCATCATGAACAGTAGTCGCTTCACAAACCTGTCCTCTTCCTTCTTTGAGGGTCTGTTCGAGCTGAGAGCGCTCTGAGTGGCGTACGTTCCCATCTCAGTGACTAGCTTTTGCATAGGAGCGGTGCTCACCTCCTCCTCCACCTTCAGCTCCCCCGCCTCCTTCTTTATCTCATTCTCCACTATGGGGATCTACGGACACACACACACAATGTGTAGTTGGTGGAGCTGTTGTATAAGAAGCACTGTGAAATCTGGTTATTTTAATGTCTACATGTGGAGATTTACCTCTCCAAGTGACCGGCGTACTTCAGTCATGACACTCTGAATGTCATCTTTGGTGCTGCAGTACTCTCCTAGAATCCACAGCGCTCCTCTGTAAATCCTACACACACACACACACACACACACACACACACACACACACACATCAGAAGGTTAACTGTGACGTATGAATGTGTCTGTATAATGTGATGTGATTGTCAGCATTAAATCATTCTGCCACTCTGTGTTGAGAACAGACTGTAAAGAGGAGACAGAAAATATTAACCCTTAATATTTGTCTGTGTGTAAATATTAACACATGGTATTAACTGATTGTGAACCTGTCAGTGTATTTAAAGTTATTCTCAGAAAAGCATTGATCACATCCATGTGTGTTTTTTCTTCTTCTTCTTCTTCTTTTGGGGCAGCGGTGTGTGTGTGTGTGTGTGTGTGGGGGGGTGTCTGTAGTCAGTAATACTCTGTAAACTCACTTGACTGTTTTAATGGCGTGAAAAACTTCCAGCATTTTCTCTATGATGAGCGGCCTGAGAGAGTCGAACCTCTGTATAGCTTCACGCACAAACTCCAGAACATCAGCAGCAGCTGCTTCGTTATTGTCACTGAGGAACTCCATCAGCTACACACACACACACACACACACACACACACACACACAAACACACACAAACACACACAAACACACACAAACACACACAAACACACACAAACACATTTATACTCTGCTTTGAGACAATAGGAAATTGTTAAAAACGCTATACAAATAAATTGAATTATACTTAATGTCACATAAGTTTTATTCGTGTCAAATAGTTATTACTGTATATGAATAGTGTATAACTGAATATCGTCGCTGTCAGGCGGAAACCTCGTATGTCCAAATTTGGTCAATTTCATATTTTTTCACATATCGATGCTATTGGTCAGTCCCCACGTGGGTCTGTTATTTTTACAAGTTATTAACCAATCTAAAGTCTTGAAAATAGCTTGAGCGCAAATCTCATAACTCCATTGGACACTTAACTGTCCACCTCTTCCTCACTCAGCGTGAGAGCTTCGCGGCATATTTCTCCTCAAGAAGAGTCGCAACGAATCAACACGTCTTCTGAGGTAAATGTCTTCAAAACACTGGGCTCAAAGAAAAAAAAATCTTGACCCCCGCTAGTTCTGGTGCTCGTCTGAGGACAGGAATTTAGTGCAAGACAATCCACTGTAACGAGGACTAAACCCTGTGCACTGCAGATAAGGTACGGCGTTTTTTTAATGTCCTGAAAAATAACTGTTTTGGAGATACGAGGATTCCGTCTGACAGCGACGATATTAAATAAGCTATAATGTACTTATTGCTAGTTGCTAAGAGATGAGGTTTAAAAAAACAAAAAAAACAAAACTAGAGCATTTATTTAATAATGCTTACAGTAAATTTTTTACATCACCTGCATTTGTAAACAGTTTAATTCCACATCAGATAACCAGATGTTCCAGATTTGTTTAACAGTTTTTACGACATTGTTGCTAATAAATAATAAAATAATAAATAATAGTTAGTGTGGCTCTAATTTTACTAAAGAAAATTAATTCTACAGAATCCATACATCATTACTTTTTAAACTCTTCAGGCTAGATGCACAACAGTTTAAGAAATCGCTGTCTATTGTAATGTTTTTTACTACAAAAGGCAGTAAAACAGAAGGCCCACGCATATTAGCCCATTTATAGCCTTTTGAATATTATTATTCTGCTATACACTAAAGATATAATTTATTTAAATTAAAATATGAATAGATGCAATAAATCTGAAAAGTGGGGCCTGTTAATTCTTCTTTGAAACTCTGTAGTTTCTTGTTATAGTGATGATGAAATGTCACAGAGGGTTTGAAGCTCGCCTGTTGTTACTCCTGGTGGTCAGGAGCGGTACTGCAGCAGGAGTTACCAGTTAATTGCCAAGGGTTATCTCATGGGTCTGTCTTTACTACTAACTGTAAAACACACCTCCTTACTATTTATTTATATTTGTTAATAAAAAATTGTCATTTTGTTTATTTTTAGAAATAAACCTTATTTACCAAAGACGTTTAATATATATTTTTATAACCTTGGAAAGTGTGCACAAAAAAAAAAAAAACACACCGTCCACTTTAAAATGATCACCTGTAAACCTGCACACTAACTGAATCCACGTGATCTGATGCTTTGTGCTGCTGTGACTTGACAGAATTAGGCTGATTCGACTGAACAGACAAGTGTAAACTGATCAGTGAGATGGTTCATGTTATGGTGGTTTTGTTTGCTGTGTTTTCCGACACTCACCACAGGGATGACGTTAGCAGCCATGTCAGGGAAGCGAACACTGCAGGAGTGGAGAGTTCTCACCAACAGCTGCCGGTATTTATCAGTGTCCTCTTGTTCAGTCACGTTGTTGGTCTTTATCACTTCCTTCTTTAGCACAATTACCAGCTGTGCAAAAAATAAATAAATGAATAAATAAAATCACTAGTTGTCGTCTGTGTTTAACCGTCAGATCCTGAGCAGATGTTTGTGTAGATTTAGTTGAGTGATCAAATATGAAAAAACAAAGATCAAATCCTGAGTGAGAAAAACACTCCTTTTTAAGCTTCGTTCTTTTCTATTTTGAAAGAGAACACACATTATTACACTGATTAACACTGAAACGGTTCAGCGTTAACACATTAACGCACACACACCTCCTCCACGTTACGAGACGACACCAGGTCCAGCGCCAGCTGCAGTGTCTTCTTGCGTACCTCCAGGTCAGGAGTGGTCAGAACCCTTAGTATGTCCATCACCAGGTCCTTGGATCAGAACAGAACCATACTGTTAGCGCGGAGCGATTAGCAACACAAGACTGTCCGCTAGCCTGTTTAATTTATTGATTACCTCTTTATAACCTCTTTATGCTTGTGAAAATAATATATGAATGTGTACCTGCAGCACACGCTCATGAGTAGGATGCTCCTTCAGCTCGATGAGGCGATCCAGTACGATCAGCTTCACGTTATTATCACTCTCCTTAATGATCAGGTCGATATAACACTGAGCCGCAGCCTGAACACACACACACACACACACACACACAGTTACATTAGTGTTTAATTAATTATCCAGCCATAGATAATAATATATAATCGCTGTGATGTATAATAGTGAGGGTTCGGACCTTGATGGCAGTCGGTGCACTGGACAGAGTGACCAGAGTTCCAGCAGCTTCATATTTCACAGCGGGACTGGACGACTGCAGCAGGTTGTAGATGCAGCGGATGAAGCGTGCGCGCTCTGAAGGGTTAGCATGGCACACCTACACACAAATTTAACAGAAATATACATAAACTCTAATATAATGTGTATATTAATCCATACATTTAGAAATCTATCCCTGATAGTGGTGAGGAAAAACTGTAACTGTGTACTGCATGGTCAACTGTGTAACCAGACAGGACAACACACACCTATCAGGGCTGTACAGTGTGACACACACTCCTGAACAAAATCTTAAGACCAGGGAAAATATTAAAAGTATTCCCACTTCGCACTGGTGGATCGTAACCAGGTTGTAAGAACTTCAAAATGCCAAAAGAAGAGAGAGTAGGTAATTTGTAGGGGAGGTGCATTTAAAAACATTAAAGGTGGGGTCTTAGATGTTTGAGAAATGCTTCAGAAAACTGCGTCGGGCCGACAAACTAAACAAAAACAAAACAAACGTGTAGCCAATGAGCAGAAAGGGGCGTGTCTTGTCAATATGGGCGGAGAGAGTGTTCAGTGCGCATGTGTGACATTAGCAGAAAGCGGTTTTAACATTGACATGGAGGATAAAAACAAAGAAAGAAAGAGAAGAAAGACTTACGATAAGGTAAGAAGTAGGACGTGTTAATATAGGATCAGCTTTCCAGCGCTGGAGAGAACTGAAGGAGCAGGAAGTTGGTCACATATTCACAGATTGGAGTTTCCTGAGTCAATAACTCCTGAGCTAAACACTGTTACTACACAAATAACACCTCTTTTCTATCGTAGTAATGTAGAGACGCAGCTACAACCGTGTTTTGTGTAGTAACAGTGTTTAGCTCAGGAGTTATTGACTCGGGAAACTCCAATCTGTGAATATGTGACCAACTTTACTTAAGACGCCGAGGCGCTTTTTTCCTTCTCGATAGGTGAGTAACGTTGGTTTTGTTTTGTTACACAGAACTAATATATGTCTTTGTCCTTTACATGATTATGTTTGTGTGTCATTTTTGCTTGTTTGTTTATCTACAATCGTATTGTTCTTCCCTTCAGCTATGATAGACACATTTCTTTCTGTTAGTTGCCTAGGTTACGTATGTATGTGTGGGCGGAGCTATCGATACAGGGGTGGGACCAATTTGGGTTAGGGGCGTGTTTGTTTTGGCGATTTCAAATGTCAACATTGGCTTTCAAACAACAGAGACCCCCCCTTTAAGACCACGGCTTAATTTTAAAAGTAAAAATCTGTGCAACAATATGGCTTTGATGTCATTGTCCTTCAGAGAGTCACACTGTCATCATCTCCTGGGTGCAAAAGCAAAAAGGCTTTCTGTTTTTGAACATGGCAGATTGTTGAGCTGCACAAGAAAGGGCTCTCGCAACGTGCCATCGCTGCTGAGGTTGGACACAGTAAGGATCTTTTAAGAAATTTAAAATGTCTGTCAGTGTTATGGGGCAAAAAAATCAACTGGTAGACCCAAAAAAAGTCACCTCGTGTCCCAGAAAAGTGAAACAGTATAAAAAGTATAACATAAAAAAACAGCATTTCTCAGCATCATCTGCTTGCAAGAGATGTGTT
>NC_083460.1:43208810-43213810 GCF_030014155.1 Tachysurus vachellii
AGCCAGACGTGACGCTGTATTCCGAGTTGTACCTGACATTACGTATATAGTGCTGTATAAACTAGGGCAGGATTACAGTATAATATGTATAATAATATATTACACCGTATATCGTACTTTACACTATAGTATATAAGACCTCAGCTGCACTGAGAACATTATTAATTATTAATAAGTTAAGTGGATGTGATGGCTCAGTGGTGAAGGTGTTGGGCTACTGATGAGAAGGTTGTGAGTTTGAATCCCAGGGCCACCAAGCTGCCACTGCTGGGCCCCTGAGCAAGGCCCTTAACCCTCAATGGCTCAGCTGTATAAATATATACTGTTCTGGGTAAGAGTGTCTGCTAAATACTGTAAATATAATAATTAAAACTATAATTAAATTACTCTGTGCTCAGAATCAGAAAGATCTTTGTTGCCAGGTCTGTTTTCACATGCGAGGAATTTGTTTTAGTGACAAAAGCTCCACAGTGTAACAGAATGACATGTACAATATATACAATTTGTATGTACAAATGTACAAGTGTGAAATGTGCAATTGAAATATAAATAGTATGTGTTTTAAGTAAAAAATGTGTAAGAATAGTGTTGTGTTCTGGTGTGTTAAGTGTCCATCAGATGGATTGCCTGAGGGAAGAAACTGTTCCTATGTCTGGTCGTTCTGGTGCTCAGGGCTCTGTAGCGTCGACCAGATGGTAACAGTTCAAAGAGTGAGTGTGCTGGATGTGAGGGGTCCAGAGTGAGGGAGTGTGCTGGATGTGAGGGGTCCAGAGTGAGGGAGTGTGCTGGATGTGAGGGGTCCAGAGTGATTGTCTCTGCCCTTTTGCTCACTCTGGAGAAGTACAGGTCTTGGAGAGTGGAGAGTTGTACCAATGATTCGCTCAGCAGTCCAGACTTCCCTCTGTAGTCTTCTGAGGTCAAATTGGGTGGCTGAGCTGAACCAAACACTCACTGAAGTGCAGATGATGGATTCGATGATTGCAGTGTAGAACTGTTTCAGCAGATCCTGTGGCAGGTTGAACTTCCTCAGCTGGCGAAGGAAGTACAACCTCTGCTGGGCCTTTTTCACAATGGAGTCAATGTGACTGTCCCACTTCAGGTCGTGGGAGATTGTGGTTCCCAGGAATATGAATGACTCCACTGCTGTCACAATGCTGTCCATGATGGTGAGTGGGGGGAGAGCAGGGGGTTTCACCTGAAGTCCACGATCATCTCCACTGTTTTGAGCGTGTTCAGCTCCAGGTTGTTAAGACTGCACCAGACAGCCAGCCGTTCTGTAAGCAGACTCGTCACCGTCCTGAATGATGACGATCAGTGTGGTGTCATCTGCAAACTTCAGGAGCTTGACAGAGGGGTCATTAGAGGTGCAGTCGTTTGTGAACAGAGAGAAGAGCAGTGGGGAGAGTACACAACCCTGAGGGGCCCCAGTGCTGCTGGTGCCTTTCTTCTCTTGATCTTCCTGATGACCTGACACACATCATCTTCAATGAAGTGGATTTTATGTGTGGCAGAGTTGGGGGTTCCAGGAGGTGTGAATTGGGCTTTTTCAAACCTGCAAGACTTCAGGAGAGCGCAAAGCAACCACTCAACTTCGATGGATCCTCTGTTGAGATTGTCAAGTGGACCAAATTTCTTGGTGTTCATCTAGCAGAGAACTTCACCTGGTCACTCAACACCAGCTTCATCACCAGCGTCTCTACTTCTTACGAAGTCTGAGGAAAGCCCATCTCCCTCCCCCCAATCCTGACCATGTTCTACAGAGGGACCATTGAGAGCATTCTGAGCAGCTGCATCACTGTCTGTTTTGGGAACTGCACCATCTCAGAACGCAGGACCCTGCAGTGGATAGTGAGGACAGTTGAGAAGATCATTACAGTCTCTCTTCCCTCTATCATGGACATTTCTTTCGACAAGCTGTCAGACTCCTCAACAACTCAACTGAACTGCTCAACTGTTTGGACCTACACCAAATACACACTCTTCCAATACACATCCTTGTACACAGCACCACCATATCAAACTGTTTGCATGATGTTCTGCACACCATTTTTGCTCTTTATACATGTTGTCTTTCACGTTTCAGGCGATTGCTGTTTTGCACAATACATGACAATACCTCATATAACTGCTATTATATTAAGTGTTCATTCCTATATTTCTGCACATGTACTGTAGAATATACAATATGTACACTGGTGAGCGCTGCTTTTGTGTAATGTCTTTTATGTAATGTCTTGCTTAATGGTCCTGGAGGAACGTTGTTCATTTCACTGTGTACTGTGTCAGATATATATATATAGTTGAAATGACAATAAAAGCTTCTTGGCTTGACTTAAGGTACATTGTCCTTAATCATTAAATGATCACAAGCATACCTAATATTCTCTCTCTCTCTCTCTCTCTCTCTCGTACATGAGACCACTGGGGTTGGAACCACCTAGAGACTTATTTATGAAATCCTGCTTGGAGTGGCATCAGCACAAAAAGGAATGAATACGAATGTGAGGATTTGACCTCACTGGGAGACGTCACCAGTACATTACATTTATTTATTTATTTATTTAAATTCAATTTGTATAGGACTTGTAACAATGGACATGTTTAATATGGTTCCAAAGCAGTTTTATAGAAATATAAAAATATAGGATAAAAATGATAAAATTTAAAAGAAAATGTATTTTTATCCCTAATCCTCATCTGGGTGACACCAGAGAGTGTGAGTATAAATAATTCAAATTTCAAATTCAGTGTATTTGTAAAGTGCTTTTAACAATTCACATTGTCCTGAGTATAGAAACAGAAAAAAAGAAAAAGAAATAAACTTATATAATTATAAGTAGAAAAATATATAAATTAATACATACATTGGAAATTTAAAATTAATTTTAAAATATTTATTTAAAATTTATGATACAGATATCTATCCCTATCATGAATGAGCAAGCTGGAGGCCACAGCGGCAAGGAAAATCTCCCTGAGATGATACGAGGAAGGAACCTTGAGAGGAACCAGACTCAGAAGTGAACCTCATCCTCATTTGGGTGACACTCTACAGTAAATAGTGTAAATGTAAATAATGTCCTTTCTACAACAGTTTATAATAGTGCAGCCGAGAGCTCCTGAGGAACTAATGGGTCATCATAAACTCTGAGTTCACCACAGACCTGACACTAATTCTTTCCTGCCTTCAAATGATTGCTGATGAACACCAGAACATACAGCTGACTGACACAACACTGGTTCAAAGCATGACAGTCTCCAGGCGGCTCCATCCACAGCAATCCCCATGACCACCGGGCGAGGAGATTCCAACCAGGGGTAGAACATCAGGATTGATGAACACTGGGAGCTGAGAGAGAGAGAGAGAGAGAGAGAGAGAGAGAGAGAGAGAGAGAGAGATGAGGGCTCACCACTCCACAGTCTGGAAACCTGAGCGACTTGTGAGGGTGGTAAGGAGACAACATCCAGACATCCCAGTTCACCAAACACTCTATGCCCATGAACCCTCTAGATCTGCTCCTTTACCTATGAAAAGCTATTCATAATGATCTAGACTAACCAAAGGTGTTTTTAGCCTGGACTTAAACACTGAGACTGTGTCTGAGTCCCAAACACTAATTGGAAGTCTGTCCCGTAACTGTGGGGCTCTGTAAGAAAAAGCTCTGCCCCCTGCTGGAGACTGTAGTACTTGAGGTACCAGAAGAAGAAGAAGAAGAGGGTATGATAGATCATAAAAAACAAAAGATCCCTCAGGTTCTGTGGTGTGAGACCATTAAGTGCTTTATAGGTTAATAATAGTATTTTATAATCTTGACTGGTGAAACTGGTGAAAAAATAAGTCATGTGAAACTTGACTGGAAGCCAATACAATGAGGATAATATAGAGGTGATATGTTCATATCTTCTGGTTCTAGTTAGGACTCTAGCTGCTGTGTTCTGGACTAACTGGAGCTTGTTTATGCTCCTACTGGAACATCCAGACAGTAAAGTATTACAATAATCCAACCTAGAGGTAACAAATACATGAACTAGTGTTTCTGCATCATGTAATGACATCATATTTCTTATCTTAGTAATATTTCTGAGATGAAAGAAGGTGACCCTTGTGCTATTATTTATGTGAGCTTTAAATGAGAGACCGCTATCAATAATCACACCGAGGTCTTTTACTGCTGCACATGATGTAATAGAAAGACCATCCAGAGTTACTCCATAATCAGAAAGCTTACTTCTGTCTGTGGTCCTGGTACAAGAACTTCTGTGTGTCAGAGTTAAACAGGAGGAAGTTAGTAAGAGTCCACCGTCTAATGTCCTTCACACAATCTTCAGTCTTATTAAACTGCTGACTCACATCTGACTGAGCTGAAACATATAGCTGTGTGTCATAAGTGGAACAGTGGAAGCTAATAGCATGTACTAATACCATACAACTAATTGCACCAAGGGGTAGCATATATAGGGAAAAAAGCAATGGGCCTAAAACAGAACCTTGCAGAACTGCTATAGGAAAGTGAAAATTTTAAACAACAAAAGTACCAGCACAAAATTATTAACAAAAAAGGGAAAGTTAAACTGTATAATTTAAACATTACATTAACAGCAACATTTCAACATCAGTACATTTTTATTTTCACTCCATAAATTTAAGCATATTGCAAATAACTGATGTTTCTTGTGTTATTTAGTAATAGTAGTGTTGTTGTCAGGGGAACACTGACCATCATTAATACATACACAATAAAAAGCACGCGCATAAATGAACCTTCTGATGTTTCTGCTAAAACATTATGAATGAATTTCTCTGCCTGTGCAGATGTACGTCAGCCAGGATGAAGTGGCTCCTGTGGCTCCTGCGGCCTACGTAGTGAACTGCGTGTGAACCAGAGATTCGGACACAGCCATGAATTCATGACTCGTCGCTGCTCGTTGTTTGTGTCGGTCATTGTGAATTTTCGCCTCTAGGCGGCGCTACGGAGCACAACAGTGCTAAAACAACAACA
>NC_083460.1:43218810-43236310 GCF_030014155.1 Tachysurus vachellii
TCGCAGCTTTACAGAAATATAGAGACAGAAATAAAAATTATCCCGATGCTGAAAATATCTAGATTTGAGATGTTTTATATTTTTAGCAGTAAGTCAGTTTTATTGTCATATTTAATTCTGTTCTTTTAAAGTTTGATATCTAAAGTGTTCTTAGAGACACATGGATGAGTGCATTTGAGTGTGTGTGTGTGTGTGTCTCAGCTGTCACGTTCTCTGGCTGCATGAACACGTGGAATGATGTAACATTGACGTCACTGTGTGGTGACGTACACCAGAGTGACTGTAGAAAAGGAATTTTACTTTCTGGCCGATTCAGTGACGACTTCAGGTCTGTGATCAAAATATAATTTCTCAGATGCTTGCAGAGGAAGTGTAGTCGTGTGGCAGACCACCATTTTTTATTTTTTATTATAATGTCAGAATAAAGTGTGTGTGTGTGTAAGGGCTTAATATCTGAGTGATATCACACAAGCAGGATTGCTGTTATACTGAATATCAGCACTGCTGAGACTCGGCTCTAGTCACGAGGACGCAGGTAATCAATCACAGGTAATCACGGCGGTGCTGACAGTCAGTACAGCAGCAGTGATTGTCATGTCAACTTTATACGTCAGTTCTATAAACAAGAAATTAATATTAGATAACTAACACTTCAGACACAATGGCCAAATATTTTATATTCTTTTGGTCCATCAACCAAAATAGTTTCTAAAAAAAGCTTCATATAGTGTTGTGTGTTGCCATGGTAACCTGTAGTAAGTGCAGTAACAGTGTGTGTATTGAGTTATCAGGACAGTTTGTGTGATATTTAATTTTCACATTTAATTTTCATATTTGTGTTTGTGTGAGAGATTTAAGCACTTATGTACGTCGCTCTGGATAAGGGCTTCTGCCAAATGCTGTAAATGTAAATGTAAATGATATGTAGTGAACACACACGAGTGGAGTGACGGTGTTGTTCTACTGGTCATAAAGGATCAGAACTAACAGCTGTGTAAATTTTGTATTTATTTTTATTTCCATTTTCCACATTCACATTATTTTAAGAATGCAGAAACTTTTTGACATTATGTTAAATTTACTCGAATTCTCTCTGAAATCACCATAAGAGTCTGTGGCCTGTCTGTTTAAACCCCTGTGTGTGTTGCACACTTGCTGTCAGGCTTCTGCTCTGAGTGCAAACAGATGAGGAAATGCTCGAGCAACTCCTCCAAAACTCTGTAGCCATGGAAACCGTTTTGCGTCACGTTCTCCGGCAATTAGACTGCAGCTCGTTTTCTTCCTCTGGTACAGCGCATGAGGGAGAGAGTTTCTGTAGATGATCACACACTGATTAAAATATTCAGTAAAATGGTCTCAGCTTTCAGCACAACTTTGTTTGATTCTTCCTTTTTTTGCATGTTAATCTGCATTTTAGGATTTTCTGGAAAAAAAAGGTTTTAGAAGTGGGAAAGTTTTCACTCAGCAGTCGTCTGTCAGCATCTGAAACAGAAACCTGAAACGTTTAGTGTCCGTGTTTTTCTCTCATCTACAGCCATGTACACACGTGTTACCTCCGTCAGCTACTTCAAGGAATCAGAACATTTCCAAGTTTTCTCTGATTGGCTTTTGCAAAAATCTTGAAAAATCTGACCCTTTGCCTCAGTTCTGAAATGTTTTATTTGTGTAGCCATTTTAACAGTTGAAATAAAGCAGTGCTACAGAAGTCTATAAATTCAGGATATAAATTCTAAATTGAAAATTTAAATATAATGATCAAGTCAGAGGTTATGGTGTTGATCAAATTCTCCCTGAGATGATATGAGGAACACAAAAGGGAACCCATCCTCATCTGGGTGACCAGAGAGTGGGATTATAGATCTGTGGACTATATGGACAAAAAGTGCAGTTCAGTGTAATATTGAAGATATAATTAAACCTGTCACATGACCTCATTTGTGTCTGTGTGCAGTCTGTCTGTCTGTGCAGTCTGTGCTGTCTGTCTGTGTGCGCGGTCGGTCTGTCTGTCTGTGTGTGCGGTCGGTCTGTCTGTCTGTCTGTGTGCGCGGTCGGTCTGTCTGTCTGTCTGTCTGTGTGTGCGGTCGGTCTGTCTGTCTCTGCGGTCGGTCGGTCTGTCTGTGCGGTCGGGCTGTCTGTCTGTGTGTGCGGTTGGTCGGTCGGCCTGGCTGTCTCTGTGTGCGGTCGGTCTGTCTGTCTGTGCGGGCACGTGTGTGTGTGTGTGTGTGTGTGTGTGTGTTCCGTTTGTGGTGTGATTTTGTGTGTGTGTGTGTGTGAGTGCTGTCTTTGTGTGTGTGTTCCATTAATGGTGTGATTTTGGACACTTCTTTATTTACATGACACAGTTTCTGATGTTCTGCTCTGTCACAATGTAAATAAAAACACAGATTATTATTAGATTATTAATCTTTTTAGTTAAGATTAAGAATTTAAAGTCATATTTCCTCAAATTCTCTCTCTCTCTCTCTCTCTCTTTCTCTCTCTTTCTTTCTCTAACCCTTTCTCTCTGTTGGTTGGTTTTACTGTAATGGCTGTTGCTAGGCAACTGCTGACGTCAGTGTGGCTGTAGAAGAAGGTTTTTTTTGTGTTTGTGTGTGCATATTTGCACGCATGCGTGCGCTTGTGTGTGTGTTTGTGTTCAGCCACTCGCAGGCGAAAGCCCCAACAAACAGGACAAACGTGTGCTCTAACTCCCTGCACCAAGTGAGAGAGACGCTCTATAAAATACTCACAACTCACATACTCTGAAACTCTGGTCACTGTCTGCCCCGGACCGACCCCCACCTCCCCCCTCCACCCCCTCCCACCAGGCCAATGTGTCTTTCTTTCTTTCAGTAATTGTAAATATTGTGAATATTTACAGGAATTAATTATTTTTGTATTAACAGGAATTTTTCAGTTTAAGATTAAAAAAAACAACTACTTTTAAATTCTATACACACAGAAGTGCCCACAAACACGTGGAATTAATTTCTGTAATCAGATATAAAAAATACAAGCGTTAATGTAACTATACCTCAATAAACAGTAAAATAATAAAGCAGCTTAGTGTTTGTTGTGAAAGTTTTTACATCTGTGTTGGTTTACAGTCTCCATTATGGCTGTGGCATGTTGTTGTGTACAAAATGTTATTGTTTATTGTTGTGTACACAATTTTAAGTTTATTTGTAATATTTCTTAAAACAAATAATATTTAAAACAATATATAAATCTGCAGACTTTTGCACTGTGCGTGTTTGTGTATGCCTTTTTTGTGTGTGTGTTTGTGTGCCTTTTGTGTGTGTGTGTGTTTGTGTGTGCCTTTTTTGTGTGCGTGTGTGTGCGCGTTTTTGTGTGCGTGTGTGTGCGCGTGTTTGTGTGCAAATGAATACAATGCAAATGAATAGAGATTATCTACAATTTGCATTTTCTACAAAACTGTTTTTATTTTTTTATATTCCCCTCTCACTCACACTCACATAGAAGTGTGTGTGTGTGTAACAAGGTGTATTACATCAGTCATTACACACTGAACCTGATGTGTGACGCAGAAAATCTCCCTTAGAGTTAATGATTAAAGTGTTTAAAGTAGAGCTGCAGTTTTAATTTTATTCATTTTAGTTTAGAATTGAAACCTTGGTTTTTCTCACTCTGTGAATGATGAAGATTTTCAGTAAACACAAACCTGGAGCGAGTCTGTGATCTGATTTTCCTAAACTTAATATATGATTACAAAAAATGTAAAATTTATTTTACTTACAGGAACAAAATTATATTTGGTGATGTTTTGAGGCTTTGTGTGTGTTGAGAAATAAATGTGAAATGTTACTCTAAGCTGTTAGTGTGTTCAGCTGAACGCGGCCTGAACTTGTTTTTTTTCTTTCCTAAATGTTTATTGTGCAACTCGTCATTGAGCCGCGTTCTGCTTCCTGCTGGTTTTGTTCTTGTTAAAGCAGGTTGGACGCTTTTGTAGTGATGATGGATCCAAAGACTCTTTTGGATCAAATGGAAAATATTCTTTTGCGTTCCTTGGATTCCGCACTGTTTCAGCCGTTCAGTTTGCTTTCTACAAATTGACACCACATGTATGAGCTCACTGGGAGAGAAGATAGAGTCATTTGCGTGTCAAACTTGCTGGTGGGGAAGAACACCAATGCTGTTATTTATGCACCGTTCATTACAAGGTCTTTCTCTTTAACTTTCTGAGTAGATGGACTTACAGTTAAGTTAAATATCTTGCTTCAGTGGTCAGGTGTAATGTTGTATTAAGACGAAATGGAGCTCAAAATCAGCTGAAATGAGATGGTTTTCAGAACAGATGTTGAACTCATGATGCTAAAATCCCATTAGTGTCCACTTCGTCCCAAACCTCGTCCTAAACGCTCTGTCATTTTTATGCTAATCATTCCTTTAACTTTGTACTAAAGCAAGACATTTTAATCCAATAGAGGATTGTGCAGTTTGTAATAAGCTGATTTATTCTGATGTTGTGTTTTATAAGATCCTGCTGTTATGAGGCGGTTTTTGATGTTTTTTATCCAAGTGTTTGCTGCCTCTGTGCTCTAGTGTCTGACTGAGATTGACCTGATTGACATTGAGATTGACCGATACCACTTTTTCTCTTCCGATCCGATTCCGATACCAGAGTTTGCCTGTATCAGCCGATACCGATCCGATATCTGTGTTCTTTTCTACCTTTAAAACTAAAGAATGTAAACAAGTTGTTTAGTTAAGATTTATTTGTTTCTGGCAAAGAAATACAAAAATGTCCTTATTACTGGATGAAAAGTGAAAACACAAGAAACCTTTAAAAAAGTATTAATGCAGTAACAAACAGTACTTTTAACAGTTAGTGGTATAACAATCTAAACCATATATACTGCAATTATTAAATTAAATTATTTTCTGAAGAAAAGGCAATATTTTAAAGTGAATCTTAAATTAGAACTCTTGAAACACAATGCAAAATGTATTAAACATTAAACCTTACACCCAAATGAGCGACATGTTTAACACACTGAGGTAAATGTAAAGGGCGCCTGCTAAACTTGCCTGTCTGTCGTAGGCGGTTGTGCAACATATTTCCTATAAAATTTATTATATTTATTTTCATTAATGTAATTTAATTAAAAGTGTATTTTTCATATAAGTTTAAGCAATAGTCTATGATGTTTGCTGTTCATTAATCAACCACCTCGGGCATGGGCCCATGGATCTCAGGAAGCAGGATCGTGGTCAATGCTGTAGGTAAAACATGGAATGGAGTTTAATTTATTAGGGCATTCATCAAGCAGAATGGATTCGACTGGCGGCGCTCTGAAAAGTAATAAAAAAAGACATATGTGCTGAATAGAGACGGTAAAAGTGGGTGGGTCCAATATTATTGGTCTTAAAAAGTGGTTGGGTCCTGTCCCACCTACATATAATTAGGGTTGGGAACCGAGAACCGGTTCTTATTCAGAACCGCTTCTGTTTTTTAACAGGAACCAGAACCGCGCGAAATTTTTTAGTTTCGGTTCCAAACGCGGTTCCGATGAGATGACGGGCAAAGTGCTGTGAGCGGTCACTTTAAATAGCCACGTCTTACCTCATGAATATTCATTGTTTTACAGTCACGCAACCAAATTAACGCAGTTTACCACAGAAATCAGTCACTCGCGCTGCTGTGCTGAGGTACGCTTTGTGTTAAACATGTCTAAAAAAAGTCTAAAGTGTGGATTAATTTCCAAAGCTACGATAAGGAAGCAAATCTACCCCATCATAAAAAAACAAAAAAAAACACATTTTCCAAAAATAAATGTTGTAGTACAACACTCAGGACATCAGTGATGTGTGAGCTGGTGACAGTACAGTGTATTACAGTGACGTGTGAGCTGGTGACAGTACAGTGTATTACAGTGATGTGTGTGAGCTGGTGACAGTACAGTGTATTACAGTGATGTGTGTGAGCTGGTGACAGTACAGTGTATTACAGTGATGTGTGTGAGCTGGTGACAGTACAGTGTATTACAGTGATGTGTGTGAGCTGGTGACAGTACAGTGTATTACAGTGATGTGTGTGAGCTGGTGACAGTACAGTGTATTACAGTGTGTGAGCTGGTGACAGTACAGTGTATTACAGTGTGTGAGCTGGTGACAGTACAGTGTATTACAGTGATGTGTGTGAGCTGGTGACAGTACAGTGTATTACAGTGATGTGTGTGAGCTGGTGACAGTACAGTGTATTACAGTAAAGTTATTGACTGTTTTTTGTATTCGCTTTTCGGGTTTTGCACTTTGCTGACGGTCCCTTGGAATCTGTCTCTTAGGTGTTCACACATAGAGACTTATGTATTTTGTCCAACGCAGAGGAAAGCTGATATTGAGGAAACTTGGGTTGTAGCTGCCTCTCTACATTACTATAAAAAAGAGGCGTTATTTGTGTAATAAGAGTGTTTAGGTCAGGAGTTATTGACTCTGGAAATTCGAATCTGTGAATATGGAGCCAACTTTACTTAAGTCCCTCTGAGAGGGTTTTCTCCACAGCTGGAGATACAATAAGCCAGGAAAGGTCTCGTCTTCTCCCAGAGAAAGCAGACATGTTCATTTTTCTTCAGAAAAATTGCTAACTGTTTTGCTAAGTTGTAATTCTGAATGTTAAATTTGATGTTGGATTTATTTAAATTAAATTTTATTAAAAATTCCTTTTGATACCCAACCCTACATATAATGGTTCTGACCAATGCCCATGACCAGGGGTATCGGATTTGGATCGATCACCGATAACCGATCCACTCAAACTTCTTGGATCTGTGTCGTTCCCGATCCAAAATATCGGACCGGTACATCCCTAATGGAATCATTTGTCACTTCCTGTCAATTTAAATTTTTTAAAGGAACTGATTGTTGTGATCTAATTTTAAGGTGATTTAAGATAAATGTATAATCAGTGTATAAATTTGTTAATAATAACTAATAAACTTTTAAAAGGAAATTCATAAACTCCCACAATACATATACAATAAACATTTAAACCATAGAAAATATAAAAAGAATCTGTTAAACTATAATGTACACACACTGTCCACTTTATTAGGAACATCTGTACAACTGCTCATTTCTGCAGTTATCTAACATGCTCTTGGTTGATTTGGAGAGGAACCTGCTCTGGTCTTCAGCTGGTGTAATTCCTCCACCTCAATCTTCAGTGTGTTGTGCATGCGGAGATTCTTTTCTGTTCACCCCAGTTGTTCCTTTATCCTTCATATCAGCTCTTAACAATCTGGACATTTTTACCCACAGAACTGTCTTAGTATTTTGGGGTTTTTTTCATCGTTTGTAGCAATTTAAAATGAAAGTGGAAATATTAAATTGATTATCATTTATATTCATTTTTTAAGTTTTTATTTTGCTGTTGAGGTGATTGGATTTTACTGACTACCTTTCTAAAGGAATAAGAATAATTTTATTAAAAAATCTTTAGTGTGGAAGTGAGAAGGAAGCAAAACACTCATATATTTAAATTTTTTTTTTTACTGAGTAATTTTAAAATTAATGTTTGATCATAAAATTTATAAAATCTATGTATTTAAATAAATGGCATAAAGAAATAACACAATAGGTGAATTGTAAGTGGTTTACGAATTCAGACATTAACAGCAATGATCAAAGTTCTTTCTCTTACTCACAGGTGAAATGTCTGAACAGTCGAATAAAGGAATACAATATACTTTTTTATGCTGTTTAAACATTAGAATGTAGTTTATCTGTAGGGTTAAACTGCGATTGTGGCTGGGTGTTTACAATGCTGACTGTGTGTGTGTGTGTGTGTGTGTGTGTGTGTGCGCGCGCATCTGTGTTGATCTTTCTTGATAGTCATATTGCTCCCTTACAAGGCCTTCTATTTCTGAGCTGCTGTCCCCAAATCAGGTGTACGTGTGTGTCTTGTGTGCATGCGTGTGTGTGCGCGTCGTGTGTACGTGCATGTGCTCATGCTTAGTAGACCATGTATCTGTTTGATTGTGTGTGCAATTTTTTTTTTTTTAAAATAATTAACCTTGATTTATGAACAGCATATTTACTTTATAATCTCATTGAAAGCTTTCAGTCTGTTTCTGACACTGTGGGTTTTTCTCATTTCAACTTCTCTTTGTTGAGAGGTTTTTAAGGAGGTTCTGTGACAAAGATAAGGAAAATATTTAAGTGTTCAGAACAATCGAAAAATCCACATCAATATTATTGTTGGAGTGAAATGTGCAACGTAAACTGTATAAAAGCAGACAGGAAAGACCTCAAGAAAGAAGGAGAGGAAGAGTGTTTACACGCCGTTCTGCTGTAGTCCATTTAGGAAAGACACTTGGTATGTCACACACTTGTGTAAAGCTCTCAGGATTCTTTCATCAACTCGGCTTTTACAAACCAAATGAACGCTTTTGTTGAAAAACTAATTAAAAAGCAAACAAAAACCACACATCTGTTTTTGCACAGAGAGGAAAAAACCTTGCTGGATTAATAAAGCAGCTGAAGTTGAGAATTTTCTACACGAGTTTGGGAGGCGTTGCTCGGTTCAGGTCGCTCTCAGAGTCGACTCGCACGATATCCAAGAGCCGCTGTAGTCTGAACCGTGCCATTGTGGGAAAAAGTTCATCATTGACGTAATAGCGCTGACCTTCCCTCGGCTCGGGGCGTATTTGTTGTTCTTGCAAACACGTGTTTGTCATTAGGCGGCGTGGAGTGAAGCCAAAGCCCCCGAGCCGGAGACTGACAGCTTAGCAGAGATTTTGTCAGGCAGATGAATGAACTTTGCTGCATTGGTCAAGTTTCACTTCATGCTGATTTCTGGTGCATTTTTCCCTTTTCACAAAGATTATACTTTTTAATGCTTTGTTCTTCTGCCTTGTTTTTTAGAAACTTTTTGAATTTCAATGTAGAAAGAACAGAATGTACGTAGAACAATGATCAGTGTTCGTGATGGGATTTTATTTATTGGCTGTTTTTGCTGAAAAGCCTCATGAGGAAGGACCTGGGGTGGGCAAGTGGTGGCCGTCGGGATAAGCCTGGCATTTGTGTCCGAGCAACAGCACAACACATTTCAGCTCAGATCTCACACACACACACACACACACACACACACACACACGGCCCCCAAGCCCAAGAGCTACACTGAGGAAAAGCATAGTAGTAGCCTGGGGGTGGGGGGTTGATAGGGGAGTTAACTGTACCTGCGTCATCACACTGCTTGTCCCGGGGCAGGTGATTGGGGAAATGGCACTTATAAATCACCCTGAGGGTCACTGAATTATATCATCACTACACATGTAGTACACATGAACACACTTGTGTAATATAAAGACATTTTCTGTATTTGTAATTTATAATACAAAATAAATGAAACCATGAAGCAGCTGCGTTGCAAGTTCTTTTTGTTATGCTACTGATTTGTGAGAGCATTTTCTTTTAATTACAATGAACATTCGCAATGAATGTAGAAGATTTATAATAATATAAAGTGTGAATTAAATGATTCTTTTTGAAAAAGCTGTAGTGATAAAGCACCATGGCCTCTGTACATGATACGAAGCTGTAGCTTTTTTCTTTTCTCTTGTTTGAACAGATAGACATTAGACTAAGACTAAAACTGAATTGTTCATCTCCTTTTATAATCACATAAAGCCAGGGTTGCCAGGTTTCGCATATTTCATATATATATATTTGAAATAAGATATGATGCCATTATTAAAACCACTGAGGAAAAAGAAGAATAACACGTCACTTTATCTTCTGACGGAGTTGAAGTTGAACTTTTTGATTGTGAGGCAGCGAGTTGTTGAACAGTGAAGTCCAGTCCTGGAGCTGACAAATCTCACACACACACACACACACACGCACGCGCACACACACACTGACTAAACATCACACACACACATCACACATGTTAATGACACTTTCACTAAATAGCACACCCGGATCATTAAAGGCTTAATTATTTAAATGATTTATATATAAAAATATATATTACACTGATTAAAGAAAGGCGTCACACTCATTACTGAAAAAGGTTTTCATACTTTTGAGGAATTTCTGCAGGATAAGAAACATGATTTTATTAGATTTAAAACTGAAATGTGATTTGTTAGCAGCCGGACTTTCCCACACTCACAGCAGCTGCATGGTGAGAGGAGTGTTGGACTGCACTGACGTCAGACAGCCGACACCCACGGAAAACACACACACACACACACACACACACACACACACACACACACACACACACACACACACAGTCATGCATTATGTCAGCATTGTAAACACCCAGCCTTAAGCTCACTTTAACCCTACAGATAAACTACATTCTAGTGTTTCAACAGCATAAAAAAAGGATATTTTAATTCCTAATAATTCACTAGCAGAATTGCAAGAGCACTTTTTCACAAAATTTAAATACAGTCCAGATAAGCTAAACATGATGACAAAAATAGCTGAGTGTCACCTTATATACACTCTTACACATACACACACACGCACACACACAAGCAGCAGCAGAAAAACCTCAAGCACGTAAAGTGAATGTGTGCGCACAAGATTAAATAAATGGTTGCTGTACATTACAGTAACGTACAGCTTTAAGGACAGAGAGAGAGTATAAAAATAAATAAAATAAAATGTGAAGAAGATAAATTAAGTAATTATATTACAGTAAGGTGGAAAATAGACTGTGCAAATAAGCTAAGTGCAATAATGAGTTGAATGTGCAATGTGAAAATCAGATATTTGGTCGTGTGTGTGTGTAAGCAAGTGAGCGTGAGTGTGTGTGTGAGCGAGTGTGTACACTATTAACGCCAGACGCTCAAAATGAGATTTGTGTACACTAGAGTGTGTTTGTGTGACACATCTTCACAATCCTGCAGTTGTTCTCACATTAAACCCACAGAGCTGTACAAATCCTTGCACGGCCATCGTTTGTTTTTCTCATGTTTTGATGCGAGTGATGAACAGCAGACTTTAGATCGTGGACTTCCATTTTCCTTCAGTTTTCTTCTCTCCTCTTCTCCATGCTTCTCACTACTTCCTGGTTGACATGGAGTTGCGTAGTGTTGTTCTCTGGACTCTGACATGTTGCCATGGTGAGGTTTATTTGCCCTTGGGAATGTGTGTAGGCTGCTTATGAACTGAGCCATACAGATTAGCATGGAGTTAGCATGATGTTCAAAACATTAGAAAATATTTAGTATTTAATATTTATTTATTTTTTTAGGCTGTTGATGTTTTACAAGTTATAATATACATGTATAATAAAGACTTAACATCTACTAACATTAACATTTAGCATTGTTGATTAATCATTAAGATCAGGTTTATATTAATACACTCGCTCTGATACCTTATGGTTTCTATAGCAACAGCTCATTCACAGGGACGTGTACAGAACACACTACACTGATAATAAACAGATTATAAACTCAGGATGAAGTTTTCTGTGAGGAGAAGTGTGTGTGTGTGTGTGTGTGTGTGTGTGTATGATGTGGTGAAGGTGAATAATTAAAATAATTAAATACAATATTTGGCCATTGTGTCTGAAGTGTTAGTTATCTAATATTAATTTCTTGTTTATAGAACTGACGTATAAAGTTGACATGACAATCACTGCTGCTGTACTGACTGTCAGCACCGCCGTGATTACCTGTGATTGATTACCTGCGTCCTCGTGACTAGAGCCGAGTTTCAGCAGTGCTGATATTCATGTGATATCACACAAGCAGGATTGCTGTTATACTGAATCTTACATTTAGAGGTTTGGTGTTTATGGGATTAAAGTCAGGATGTGGTGCTCTGTTTCCTGCTTTAGTGTGTTGTCAGTGGTGTGTAGCATGTCGATAGGGAAATGTGACTGGACCCCTGTACTGTATGTCAGAGAGAGATAACATGGAAATGCTCTCATGTTCTCGGATGATGATGTTGAGGTCAGATAAGATCTGAGAGCGCTGATGTCTCACTGTGGCTCAAGTGGTGGCTTTTTTTCTGATTTCCTTTTAGTGAAGGCCCTGAGCTCCCGTTATCCACCAAACTAAAAACAATGTGGCGGTCTCACATCTTACACACACACACACACACACACACACACACACACACAGACTCCTCCCACTTTCTAACACACATTAAAACACAAATAAATGTTGAGTTCTTAAACAGCCTTGACGCTCTTCTGCTTTTGTCTCCTTCAGATGATTCTGTGGGACTGGGATCTGAAACAGTGGTCCAAACCTCAGTATCAGGTCAGTTCTAATCCTCCTCAGTGTTGTATGGATGGATGGAACGTCATCGCCATCGAACAGTTACATAGCAACAAAATGCCATTTATCATCTATAAGAAGTGCAAATAGTAAATAGATGTGTGACGGAACAAGTGCAGATAAATATGTAAAGACGTGTAGAACAAATAAAGCTGTAGCATGTGCACAGGAATGTTAGCGCTGTTCTCTCCAGTTAGAATGTTTAATTTATCCTAATTCTTTGCCCCTTTGTTTTCCCTACAAATGTAGGGTTTTGTTTTCACTTTGAAGCCGAATGTACTGTGGTGAAAAAAGTGTTTTGTTTTGATTTTGTTTGCACATTTGTCACACTTTTGTTTCAGATAATTAAATAAACTTAAATATTAGTCAAAGATAACAAAGTAAACACAACATGCAGTTTTTACATGAAGGTTTTTATTATTAAGGAAAAAAAAAATCCAAACCCACATGGCTCTGTGTGAAAAAGTATTTGCCCCCTAAACCTAATAACTGTTTGGGCCAAACTTAGCAGCAAGAACTGCAATCAAGTGTTAGTGATAACGTGCAGTGAGTCTGTTACAGAGCTGAGCGCCCCGTTTGTGCGTGTGTGAGCGCCCCGTTTGTGCGTGTGTGAGCGCCCCGTTTGTGCGTGTGTGAGCGCCCCGTTTGTGCGTGTGTGAGCGCCCCGTTTGTGCGTGTGTGAGCGCCCCGTTTGTGCGTGTGTGAGCGCCCCGTTTGTGCGTGTGTGAGCGCCCCGTTTGTGCGAGCTGTGCCTGCGTGCGTGTGTGTGTGTGAGCTGTGCCTGCGTGCGTGTGTGTGTGTGAGCTGTGCCTGCCTGCGTGTGTGTGTGTGTGTGTGCCTGTGTGTGTGAGAGCTGTGCCTGTGTGTGTGAGAGCTGTGCCTGTGTGTGTGTGTGTGTGTGAGAGCTGTGCCTGTGTGTGTGTGTGTGAGAGCTGTGCCTGTGTGTGTGTGTGTGAGAGCTGTGCCTGTGTGTGTGTGTGTGAGAGCTGTGCCTGCGTGTGTGTGTGTGTGTGAGCTGTGCCTGCGTGTGTGTGTGTGTGTGAGCTGTGCCTGCGTGTGTGTGTGTGTGTGTGTGAGCTGTGCCTGCGTGTGTGTGTGTGTGTGTGTGTGTGTGTGTGTGTGAGCTGTGCCTGCGTGTGTGTGTGTGTGTGTGTGTGTGTGTGTGAGCTGTGCCTGCGTGTGTGTGTGTGTGTGTGAGCTGTGCCTGCGTGTGTGTGTGTGTGTGTGTGAGCTGTGCCTGCGTGTGTGTGTGTGTGTGTGTGAGCTGTGCCTGCGTGTGTGTGTGTGTGTGAGCTGTGCCTGCATGTGTGTGAGCTGTGCCTGCGTGTGTGTGTGTGAGCTGTGCCTGCGTGTGTGTGTGTGAGCTGTGCCTGCGTGTGTGCGTGTGTGTGTGTGTGTGAGCTGTGCCTGTGTGTGTGTGTGTGTGTGTGTGTGTGTGTGTGTGTGAGCTGTGCCTGCGTGTGTGTGTGTGTGTGTGTGAGCTGTGCCTGCGTGTGTGTGTGTGTGTGTGAGCTGTGCCCGTGTGTGTGTGTGTGTGTGAGCTGTGCCTGTGTGTGTGTGTGTGTGTGTGTGTGAGCTGTGCCTGCGTGTGTGTGTGTGTGAGCTGTGCCTGTGTGTGTGTCTGTGTGTGAGCTGTGCCTGTGTGTGAGAGCTGTGCCTGCGTGTGTGTGTGTGTGTGAGCTGTGCCTGCGTGTGTGTGTGTGTGTGAGCTGTGCCTGCGTGTGTGTGTGTGTGTGAGCTGTGCCTGTGTGTGTGTGTGTGAGCTGTGCCTGCGTGTGTGTGTGTGTGAGCTGTGCCTGCGTGTGTGTGTGTGAGCTGTGCCTGCGTGTGTGTGTGTGTGAGCTGTGCCAGTGTGTGTGTGTGTGTGAGCTGTGCCTGCGTGTGTGTGTGTGAGCTGTGCCTGCGTGTGTGTGTGTGTGAGCTGTGCCTGCGTGTGTGTGTGTGAGCTGTGCCTGCGTGTGTGTGTGTGAGCTGTGCCTGCGTGTGTGTGTGTGAGCTGTGCCTGCGTGTGTGTGTGTGAGCTGTGCCTGCGTGTGTGTGTGTGTGTGAGCGCCATGCGTGTGTGTGTGTGTGTGTGTGTGTGTGTGTGAGCGCCATGCGTGTGTGTAATACCTGTGCTCTTTTTCACGATTGTCACACACAGGAATACAAACAAAAGGGCTAAAGTTAAAAAAAAAAAAAAAAAAAAAAAAAATTCGCCGTAACTTAGTTGTACCACTGGAGGGCGACAGAAGCTTCACTCCCACAGTCACCTGAGTCACCTCAGACTTGCTTATTGAGGATAAATACAAACACATTTAAATGTCTAATATTAATCTTGAATTTTTGTATTATTTTATTCTTTAAATCATTCTTTTGTTTTATGTTTGTTCTGTAAAGTTGCTTTGAGACAAAGTCCATTGTTAAAGCGCAATACAAATAAATTAGAATTTTGACTTTGAACTATTAAATCTCCAGCCTTCAGAATAATGCAGTGTTAACAATCTTTTTTAAAAGTAATAATATTTTCTTATTTCATTCTTTTGAAATTGAATTTTACAGGCTCAGTTTATTTATCTCAATAATTATTATTATTCAATTTTATTTGTATTGTGTTTTTAACAATGGATATTGTCTTAAGGCAGCTTTACAGAAATATAAAAATTTAGAGTATAAATGTAAAAATAATTCCTGTTCCATGTTCTAGTCTATCAAGTAATATAACATGGTCAATGGTATCAAAAGTTGCACTAAGATCAAGTAACACCAGCAAAGAGACACAACCCTGATCAGAGACCAGTAACAGGTCATTTACCACTTTAACCAGCGCTGTCTCTGTGCTGTGATGAGGCCTAAATCCTGACTGATACAGTTCATGAATATTATTCCTATGTAGATCTGAACATAACTGCTGAGCTACAACCTTTTCTAGGATCTTGGAGATAAAGGGGAGGTTTGATATTGGCCTTTAGTTGGTCAGCTGGGTTGAGTCGAGGTCAGGTTTTTAAACAAAGCTTTGATTACTGTAAGCTTAACAGATTTCGGCACATAACCAGTGCTAATGGAAGAATTAATCATCTTTAGAATGGGTTGGAAAGCTACTGGTAATATCTGTTTAAAGAAACATGTGGGTAAGAGATCCAGTATGCAGGGGAATCATTTTAAAAAAGAAATCAGTGAAATTAAGTCAGTCTCTTGCAGGGGAGTAAAACAATAATAATATTAGTGACATCATTATCTATCTTTTTTTTCTCCAACAATTTTGCTGTTTTATTTAGTTTATATTATTATGAATTATGTAACACTACACTTTGAGATCTATTCTGCTCTTTTCTTAAAGGTTGAAGATCAAAAAGAATCGCTAATAAATATTGAAGTTAGCATTAATTATAGTGTGTGTGTTTTGCAGGGTTCAGTGTGTGGAGCAGATCTCTCAGTGATTAGTGATGTGAGGAATCTGATCTCAGACCTGATGCAGGACTCGTCTCTGTCTCCGAATGTCATGTCGTCATTACGCAGTGTCAGCAGTTTGCTCAACAGCGTCTCAGGCTCCTGCCGTCCGCGTCCAAATCCGTTCACACCTTTCCCTGGGTTCTACCCCTGTGCTGAGGCAGAGGATCCAAGTGACAGAGCTGAAAGAAAGCCTGTGAAAGTAAGAAGTCCCTGAGATGCCAACCGGGGAACGTCACAAAATAAGACTAATATTGTAATAAATTTAATGTTTTAATAGACTTTTCTTGACAATAACGGGATCAGCAGCACTGCCAGTAACAACCATATGGGGTTCTTCCCCAAGCTGTTGGAAGCCCACTGTTTTATAGATCATCTCTGTGTGTAACTTTACATTTTCCTTAGAACTCAGAGTCCAAACTCTGCTCCATTATGACAATGTCCACCTGCATAAAGCAGCTTCATGAAGATATGGTGTGGAGGTGAAGGTTGGAATGAAGAACTCGAGTGTTCTGCACTGAGCCCTGACTCTGACTCAATCCCCCTGAACACCTTTTGGACAAACTAGAGGCTCCTTAATATCCCGACATCAGTGTCTGATTTCACTAAAACTCTTGTAGCTGATTGAACACAAATCCCCGTTATCTAGTGGAAAGTCTTCACAGAATGGTGGAGCTTATTGTAACAGCAATGATAAGAGAATAAATCTTTATTGAGACGTTCAAGAAGCACACATGGATGTGACGGTCAGGGGTGCACATACATTTGACAATGTAGATTATTTTATTTTACTTCAATTTGCTAAATCGTGTTAATAAAAAACAATCAGTGAATTCATGTTTTTTTTTTCCAAACCAGATTTGTCATAAATTTATTAACAAGCTCTTGTGATGTTTTGTGCACCTCAGATGTAAATGTTGTGTTTTTACTGATTTACAACAAAAAAGTTCAAAAAAAGATTTTTTTTTGCCATTTCTCCTTCTAACAGGTGATTTAAGGGCAACTCTCTGTCTCTTCCTCTGTACTTTCTCAGGGCCTGAGTAGTAGAAACAGTCTGCCGACTCCTCAACTGAGGCGGAGCTCTGCGTGTTCAACCCTCTCTCCTCTGGAGACGCACTCGTCCCCTCGCTGGGAGCGCAGTAATGGAAAAAGATCTCACACTGAGCTCAGTGCTGGCAGGTCAGAGTCCTCCACATCTCACCAGAGAGCTAAAGTCCTTGCATCGTCTGAACCTAATTAACACTGTTCCCACACAACTGAAGAACGGAACACCACACAGCTCACGAAGTCTTTTACATTTCCGATACCATTTTGTAGTCTCAAGACGCTGGAGAATTGCGGCCTGTTTTAGTCATTATTGTATTGTATTATTAGACCACAAGGTGGCACTGTCACACAGGCATTTGAAAGCATATTGTGCTTGTTGTTTTTTTGTTTTTTTTTTATCCTTTTATGTGCAGTATGCTTAAAAATCTGCTCTGTATTCATCTGATATTCCATATTTGATATTGACTCGATGTCTAACATTAAACTATCTGTAACAGTCAGGGATCATTCTCTAATGGGCCAAACAGCAACCTGCTGACCATCCCGAAGCAGAGATCATCCTCTGTCACGCTCTCCTATGGTCACACCATTCCCAGAAGACCAGGTCAGTTTTCTGTGTTCCAGAAGGCACAAGACTCTTTTGAAACTTTGACAATGTGCTTTTGCCTTTGCATATTTTCCTGAGAAAATTGCCTTTAAGTGGCTTATGATAAAAGATAAGTGTAGGTGTGTCATTGATGCCATACACAGTGCACTCAGGACATGTTCAGACCCCTAAA